>NW_007377656.1:160300-161424 GCF_000475195.1 Diaphorina citri
GGCTTGTAGAAGGGGAATGGGTGGTACGGGGGGTGGGTCGGTGGCAGTGAGGTGGCGGGGTGGGGATTTGAACTTTTTCGTGTCGTCCGAAGGCGAGATGGTTTGGTTGGCTGAAAAAAGGGGGTGAAACAAGGTTAGGTATAAAAAAAAGATGAGTGTTTCACCGCTGTTTTTATTTTGTAGCAATGAAACCACTGCTACATTAGACGCATGTGGTCTGTGTCGTAGCATGCCCATCCCGTAGTATGCCTCTCATCAGATGGGCGAGAAGAGACACAATAATTCCCATTTAGGTGCTGGGTCAACACGAGAACACCAGAATATTTTTTTCGATATTATTTATTTATTAGCTTCCAAAAGGTTTGATATAGGGTCTGGCTTTTGCTTCCTCCTAAAGAGGAGGTTTGGTACAGGGAACTGAGGGTCTGACTGGGAGACCTTGAACGGTCTAGCTGGGGGACCTTTAACAGGGAGCAGACCAGTGTCTTGCCGTGGGACTATAAAGAGGGAGCAGCAGCCAAACCCTAACCAGCCTGGCTAGCTGGAGATTACAAAGGGCCTATCATGCTTCAAAGGAAAAGCTGTAAAAAAATAATAAAAATAACTGGCAAAAAATGAGCTTCAAAAAAAATAATAATAACAAACTTACCTTTTTTTTCTAAGCAAGGTTTTACTTGTAATTTTGAATTTATTCTGTACCAAATATATAAGACCTTGTTTACACTGCGGGAGTAAAGGGACTTTTCAGTCCTATTCGGACAGGATAAACAAGGTATATTCTATTCTATTTTACCTGTATTAACCTCTATGAACTCAGGGGGTGTAGAGGGGGCAGGGGTGGTCTCATCTTCACAAACACTTGAGGAAATATTCTCCGGCCCTGACGATACTAGATCAGGCGTGGATACAGTAGGGGGGGGAGGCTTACCTGTATTAACCTCTATGGACTCAGGGGGTGTAGAGGAGGGGGCAGGGGCGGTCTCATCTTCACAAACACTTGAGGAAATATTCTCCGGCCCTGACGATACTAGATCAGGCGTGGATACAGTAGGGGGCGGAGGCTTACCTGTATTAACCTCTATGGACTCAGGGGGTGTAGAGGAGGGGGCAGGGGCGGGCTCATT
>NW_007377656.1:161880-190001 GCF_000475195.1 Diaphorina citri
ATGGAGCTCTAAGGGTTAGGTGGTAGAGAACGCCTAAGGCGTTAACCTCGCCTAGTGGTTGCCTTCCACTCAAGAGTCTATTAATATTATTATTTTATCTGAATTTTAATGTTTACTTTTACAGAAGGAGAGCAAGCTCGAACGATTGCGAGAGCGTGAGGAGAAGAGAAAGGAAAAGAAACTGATGAAACTGAACAAAAAGGAGGCGCAAAACATGAACAAGAAGATCCTCTGTGAAGAATACTTGTACTTGGTGGCACAACGCAAACTGCAAACCATACGCCTGCTTAGCTATTTGTTTGATAAAATCAAGGTAAGGATAATTTCAACTTATTGTTTCATTACAAATTTTCATCAGTAAATGGGTTTCTTCAAATTAAATTGATACCAAGGGCAAGGAAAACCTAGACCCTTGACAAATGGAGTGTGCCTGAAGCCCTGAAGGCATGTGATGTGTCCCAATCCACTCGATAATAATAATAATGTTTTTTTTTTTTTTTATTTTATTTTTTATTTTTTTTTACCCTAGAAGGGTAGACGTGAGTAATTTTTACCAACATAAGTATTAATTTTTTGATTCTGTATCTCATAGTCGCAAAAACCGCTCTTTTTTAGTGATTGAGTGAAAATTACCCTAAAAAGTACCTAAAAAACTGTCTACTTTTCTAGGGTTATAGAGGTTTGATAGAGGGGATATAACTGCTAAGGTCTTATCGTCCCGAAAGAGAAGAGAAACAGGATAGGAGAAAGCCAGCCGTTCCGAGAACTAACCATATCTGGTAAGGATGAAATCCGCCCCGGTGGGAATCGAACCCGCGACCTAGCGCTTACAAGGCAGACGCGCCACCAACCAAGCTAACTAGGCTGGCTCATTTACAGGTTGAACAAGGTCTTTACAACGAATTATTCTCTCACTCTTGTTTTAGGGTTGTAGCTAGCCCCCTCCCCCCCTTTACTTTAGTTAGAGAATACCATCCCCAATAAGTCACTGTTTAGATTCTTGGGTTTACCTCACTAAAATCCTGGATAACATTTACAAGGTAGACGCGCTGCCAACCAAGCTACCTAGGCTGGCCAACAACATGTTGCCAGCCTAGTTAGGTTGGGTGATAGAGCGCCTGTCTTCTAAGCACAAGGCCTTGGGTTTGATTCCCGCCCGGATAGGAGGAAATCCAGCCGTTCCAAGAACGGATATTATCCCTTCAGGATGAAATTCGCTCCGGGCGGAAATCGAATCCGCGGCCTAGCGCTTACAAGGCAGACGCGCCACCAACCAAGCTAACTAGGCTGGCTCATGTACAGGACAAGGTCTTTACAACGAATTATTCTCTCACTCTTGTTTTAGGGTTGTAGCTAGCCCCCCCCTTTACTTTAGTTAGAGAATACCATCCCCAATAAGTCACTGTTTAGATTCTTGGGTTTACCTCACTAAAATCCTGGATAACAGCCTGCCTTGTACAAATGCTTACAAGGCAGACATTAAATTAGCAAATTAGACATTAAATTAGCAAGACCTTGTTTCGACTGCTAGGGTAAAGGGACTTGACTGTCCTATTCAGACTTCTTTATCCCTCCACTTTTTAAGAACTTTAACATGACAGACAGTAGGTCTTTCATGCCGAAGGGTATTCTAGTCTATTTCTTACCACTTTTTTGTTTCCCCAATTCTCGTTCTGGGCGGTAGCGCGGATCTGGTGAGAATTATACGAGTTTGTACTCATATTGTGCAGTTCTGTGTGATTCAGGCCATTACTTGACATCACTAAGGACAGGAAAAACAATAATATGAATTAATAAAGCTTTAAGAAGCCTTGTTAGCTCGAGGGGTAGTGCAGCTCTTTTATATGCAAATTCATAAAATTATAACAAGCCTAGTTAGCTTGGAAGGTAGTGCATCTGCCTTGTAAGTGTTAGGTTAGGGGTTTGACTCCCACCCAGGGTGAACTTTATCTTAAACAGATAAGGTTTGTCCTCGGAACAGCTGGCTTTCTCCTATCCTGTCCTCCTTCTCTCTTCAACTTTGGGTTGATAAGACTTATTAAAAAAAAGGTCATTCTTTTTTTTTTTTTTTTTAGACTGAGGACGGAGGGGATTAGAATAAGGATTAGGTGGATAAGGATGAAGACAGGGGTGACGCCAGCACAGCCACACTTGCACAAACAGGCATGCACACACAAACATACATACACTCAGCAATGCACATTGTTCTCTGGCCTCCAGCCAGCAATGCACCAGCAGTCTCACCAACTGGTTCTCCAGCCTCGCCTCCACCCAGGTCATCAATATCTGTCAGCAACTTGAGTTGTGTGTCGAGTTGAGAGAAATTGAGCTGTGAGTTTTCACCGCTAGCACTGCTGATGAAAATGGTGTTGTTCTTTCCTTGAGATCCACTGCTCTCTCCTGACATCCTGTCTCCATTGCTCTTCTCCTTGGCTTCTTGAACTTTATCTGTAAATCCAATCATGTAATATATTGGGTTGGATCCCAATAATCCCTTGGTAAATTTGTACCTACTTTGTGTAGTGTATGAATTTTGAACAATAAAGTGTCTATTATTGTATGTATAGGACTATTGCACCCATCTCTGGATCCAGAATCCATGTCTACTTCACTATAAAGAATAAAACTACAATAAAGAACATCTGGGTGTAATGAAGCCTTTAAAAATAGAATAGTAGGGGTGGGTTTCATTAACTTTTTCAGCCACTCACAACCTTTTACCTTCACAGTTAAACAAATCAAATGAAGCTTAAAAGGCCTTCTAAAGGCTGAAAAAATGGTAAAACCCACTATAGGCTACTTTACCTGAAGGCTTGATTTTTGTTCTCCTAAGATTTTCAAAATCACTGCTTGAGCTGTGCCCATCTTCCTCCTTGACCGTGTCTCTTTTCCTTTTAGTAAGAGGAGTGGAGGAAGTTGTTATGGTCGAGAAATCTTTTCCCGATTGTCTACAACTGGAAAACAACAAACAAAAGGTTATTGATATGGTACTCTGTAGGCTTGAAAGTAAGATACCTCATATTTCTTTTGGAATCTGAGATGATTTCCCCTTTTAAAAAGCACATTTCTCCTCTTTCAAAAGAGAATACTGAAAAATGACAAACAAAAGAATATGAAAGTTGATATAGTACTTTGAAGGCTTGAAAGTAAGAAAACTCATCTTTAGGAATCTGAGATGATTTCCCCTTTACCAAAGCTGTCTCTTTCAAAAGAAGATACGAAATTTAGTTTAACCACTAGGTGGTGTGGTAGTGCTTATACATTGGAAAATCAAGATGGCTTCTCAAACCTGACAAATCTAGGGTTAGTACAAATCTATATAAAACACACAGTTATATACCCACCTGTTGTTTCCATTAGAATATTCAAGAGCTGATATTGATGATGCTTGACTATCAAATATGTCTTGAGAACCAAGCTGCTGTGACTGTTCACCCAGTTCACAGTATGTCCCTTGCGAGTCATTGGTCAGATCATTAGTGGTCAAACCTTTGCTAAATGCTGACACAGACAGAGCATCCAAGCTGTCCGAGGAGCTGTGTTCCATTGTACACACACCTGCAAATCATAGGTAAGTACCTACTTGCATGAAAATTCTCATTTAAAAATAGATATCCAAAATTTGAAAGAAATATTATTAGGACAGCAACTTGGGGTTTAGAGGTTTTATTGGTGATTTACTACCTACCTAAAAGAGGCATTTTGAATCATCCAGTGTCACAGGTGTTAGGCCTAAACAAAAATTCCACTTTAAGAACACCTGCAAATCATAGGTACCTACTTGCATGAAAATTCTCGTTTAAAAATAGATATCCAAAATTTGAAAGAAATATTATTAGGACAGCAACTTGGGGTTTAGAGGTTATATTGGTGATTTACTACCTACCTAAAAGAGGCATTTTGAATCATCCAGTGTCACAGGTGTTAGGCCTAAACAAAAATTCCACTTTAGGGAGGGGTGCTAGATGTATTCTATGAATAAAGAAAACTCGTTTAATTTTGGTCCTAATCAGACCTTAGACAACTTCACAGAGGGCACCTCTTTCTGAGGTCAGTTTACTGAGCCACTAGGACCTATTTGAAGCTCATTTCAAATTAATCAGGAAAATTCATAAATAAAGAAGAATAAGAGCAACTCACTTATCAAGACCAATGAAAATTGGAAGAGACCTTTTGTTGCAAGAGCTCAAGTTGTAACTTCAGTGTCTCCCTAGCCAAAAGAAGTGTTTGTAAGAACCAGAGATATTTTGAAGGTAAAACACATCAAATGTTGTCCAGTGAGATTAAAAAAATTTAAAATGTCCCATATTTTAAGAAATTATTTAACTTTTAATTAATTAAAATTTAAAAATTAAAAATATTAAAATTAATTTTCTATTTCCTTTTATCGTAATTTTGCAAGTTCGTCAAGTTCTTGCTTGTCGGTCTGTGTTCAAAACTTCAAAAACACCGATGGCGGGTGAGCCAGCTTCACAGATATAAAAGCCCCATTCGCACGATGCTCAAAAAGAACCCTCTGGGGCCCGTTCAACGAATTTTGAGACCACTCAGTAATAATGGTAGAGATCAATAATTATTTTTTATTTAATATTTTTGTTTATCTCTAAACCCCCAGACATATAGTTTCATGCACTTTTAAGTCCTGTAGACACCAAAAAGAATAAAAGAAGTTCTCGCGGTTCTCAGGACTTATTTTGACCAAAGTTGACTAATTTTAGCAGAGATTAAAGTCTCCCTGGTCCAGGTTTCGAGAAATGTACGCTTCAGCCGATATTTAGGACTAAAGTTAGGGAGAAGGCTTACACCCAAATATACAAACAACATGTGATTTAAAAGTTTCTTTGTATTTTAATTTTTCAGCTTCTTTGTAGCCTAGGGGCCTAGAGAAAAAGAAAACATGAAAAGTAAAAAATAATTTATTAAAAGAAACTAGGTAGGTTTTATTTTGTACAAACAAACATAATATTTACAACATAGAAAATACCTATGTAAAAATAATTTTCAACTTTACAATTGATCCAACTACTAGCTCTGGGGTCTAGAATCTCGCTTACCCTCCCCTCTTTAGTTGGGGACCTAATCCTAAAATAATAGTACAGGTACTAGTCAAATAAGATTAATAAAGAGCAGTGTTCTTATTACGGGACTACCACAAAAAATCCCAGAAATCGCTCATTAAAAAAAAAAAAAAATTATTTCCCTATTAACTGCGCCGCAGGCGAAATTTTTCCAAGGTGAAGACCCCAAGTAATTTTATTATCTGTTTATCCTTGCAATGTACCTTATCCGCTGATTTACATAGGTGAGATTTTTATGACGTCACATCAACTTCTCCAAGCAAGCTCGGATCACTTGCAGGCAACATTAGTGTTGCAAGAAAGCTATAATGACACCAGCGCTACTTACCTATAGGTATAAATTTCGTAAAACAGAAAATGAAAATTAAAATAATAATATTTCACCTCGTAAAAATCAACCTTTCATTTTACCTATAGGCTACTTACCTATAGGTATAAATTTCGTAAAACAGAAAATGAAAATTAAAATAATAATATTTCACCTCGTAAAAATCAACCTTTCATTCTAAATTTTACCAAATGCATCTCCTACATTAATGCTTAACAAGAAAAGAAGTTGAATAAACAGCGCCGCAGGCAAATTTTTTGAAATTTTTGGTCTAATATTTACAGAAATCCATAAAATCGAGAATTTGGCAAATTTGTCCAGAAATCTCTTAAAATTGCCTAAATCCCTTAAAATTTTCGAAAATCCCTCAATCCCTTTTTATTCCAGACAGACCCGAAAAATCCCAGAAAACGGATAAAAATCCCTTAAGTAAGAACACTGTCAAAGAGTCCCTTGAGACTCAGGTGTAGAGGCTAACTGCCCTAAAAGCAGGATTAATCTGCCACTATCATTGTCGAACTTTCGAACAATGTTGAGTGTAAAATTTCATTTCCCTTCTGGGTACTGGTGTACTTACTAATTCTATGTCATAAAATCATAAAATAAACATAAAGTAACTTCAAAACGTCTCAATTAATAAGACCCCAATACAAAACACAACATAACTTAAAACAGTTACATTTGGAATAACAGTGTTTAAACATACATAGCCGGGACCACAACTTGAGATAAACTTGGTTTAAAACTCTTGGACTAAGCAAATCTGATTGGCTAAAAAGTTTGAAATCAACCCTAATTCAATAAAACAAAGAAAACATACATAGCCGGGACCACAATTTGAGATAAACTTGGTTTAAAACTCTTGGACTAAGCAAATCTGATTGGCTAAAAAGTTTGAAATCAACCCTAATTCAATAAAACAAAGTGTATACTCCAATTGTGGCCCCTTGGGCATCAGAAGCATAATGTACATTAAGAGCTAACATTTGTTCGCCTAAAGAACTGGACATTCACTCACAATTAAAAAAAAGATCACCTCCACAGCTAATTGGATCATTAAAAATTCTCCCATTAGTGAAATCTCTCATTAAGTCATAGGCGAAATCCACCATCCCATCCACACCTCAAGCATTCATTATACTCTCAAACGTCAACTCTTCCTCTTCATCATCATACAACTTCTTATCCACATCCAATCTCGCCTCATCCACACTTCCCTTCTCTTCCACCTTCTCCTCCTTCTTCTCTACATCCTCCTTCTCCTTCTTACTCTCCCCATCGCTCTTATCCTTGTCCTTCTTCTTCTTTTTGCTCTTCTTGTGTTTCTTATGCTTCTTGGACGAAGATTTCTTTTTGTCTTCGTCTCTCTTCTTGTCTTCGTCACGGTCTTTGTGTCGATCGTCCCCGCTACCGCTTCGCTCTCTGTCGTCTCCGTTTCTGTCCTTGTCCTTGCTGTAGCTTCGAGTCCGCGATCTTCGACTTCTGGAGCGAGTTCTCGACCGCGGAGATCTGTAAGAGGGGGTTTTACAACAATAATAACCTAACCCTCAGAGCTTCATTATTACGTGGTCAAAATCTCAAAAAATAAATCAGGATGAAATTCCATGCCTCGGCTGGGATCGAACCCACGCCCTCCTGTTTACCAGGCGAGCGTCTTGACCACTACGCCACCGAAGCAGGTTTGGTTATTCGGTAAAGGGGGATTTTCAGTCTCATTCGATCAGTTTAGATAAGATATGCTCAAGTGATTGATACATGATTCTGGGGGTATTAGTCATTTCCGACTTTCCCACAACTCTCCAATGTCTTGACAGCAACGATCTCGCAAATGAGTTTTTTTTTTTTTATTTTATGGCAGTAGGTTTGATAGTAAGTGTACTGAAATACAAACGCAAATTACGTGTGCCAAACAAGTTTTTTTTTTCTCTCTTCCTTTTTTACAATGAAGACACCCGTTAGCTGGTAAAAAAAAAACTTTACTCTGTGACGTGACCTACTGGAATATGACCTTAACCTTCTAGACCAAGACGTTAACTTACCTACTGCGAGATCTACTACGAGAACGTCTACTTCTACTCCGTGACCTTGTGTACGAGCGTGACCTTGACCTACTGGAATATGACCTTGACCTACTCGAATAGGAGCGGGAGCGTGACCTCGAGTAACTGCGTGACCTTCGCGACCTTTTCCGTGACCTATGAGAGCAAAGGGGAAACGTAGTTTTATTTATTTAGACTCTTTTTTGGTTATAATTTATAATTCAGTATTGTCTGGCTGGGGGTCTTTAAACAGGGAAGATACCAGCCTGAAATTTCCCGTGCTAATGAAATAGGAAAGGTTGAGTGCGAAGGGCATCCACTTTTTTTTAGCCAACCCCAATTGTCAGCCGAAAGCAATCATTTCAGGGCTGTTATAACATGTTAATCAATCTAGTATACTCCGAGCATAGGCCTCTCCTCTCCCCAGTTCCCAAGTGCCACTACAACCAGCACCATCATCATTTCATCCTAGTACACACTAACATTACATCACGCTGTTATATGTTAGGAAGAGAGAATAACATTTTGGTTCAGAGCAAAACTCAAAAGAAGACTGAAAACTTTATTTTTGAAAAACTAGCAAATCATTTCACAAAACCTCAGCGACTGGCCACAACACACGCCATACAGTTCACCAAATCTACCCCAGAGCAAGGACAAATGACCGTCTCCAAGTAAGCCGAAGAACAATCAGGCGAGTGGCATTTACATCCTCCTTCTCCTTCTTACTCTCCCCATCGCTCTTATCCTTGTCCTTCTTCTTCTTTTTGCTCTTCTTGTGTTTCTTATGCTTCTTGGACGAAGATTTCTTTTTGTCTTCGTCTCTCTTCTTGTCTTCGTCACGGTCTTTGTGTCGATCGTCCCCGCTACCGCTTCGCTCTCTGTCGTCTCCGTTTCTGTCCTTGTCCTTGCTGTAGCTTCGAGTCCGCGATCTTCGACTTCTGGAGCGAGTTCTCGACCGCGGAGATCTGTAAGAGGGGGTTTTACAACAATAATAACCTAACCCTCAGAGCTTCATTATTACGTGGTCAAAATCTCAAAAAATAAATCAGGATGAAATTCCATGCCTCGGCTGGGATCGAACCCACGCCCTCCTGTTTACCAGGCGAGCGTCTTGACCACTACGCCACCGAAGCAGGTTTGGTTATTCGGTAAAGGGGGATTTTCAGTCTCATTCGATCAGTTTAGATAAGATATGCTCAAGTGATTGATACATGATTCTGGGGGTATTAGTCATTTCCGACTTTCCCACAACTCTCCAATGTCTTGACAGCAACGATCTCGCAAATGAGTTTTTTTTTTTTTATTTTATGGCAGTAGGTTTGATAGTAAGTGTACTGAAATACAAACGCAAATTACGTGTGCCAAACAAGTTTTTTTTTTCTCTCTTCCTTTTTTACAATGAAGACACCCGTTAGCTGGTAAAAAAAAAAACTTTACTCTATTTTATGGCAGTAGGTTTGATAGTAAGTGTACTGAAATACAAACGCAAATTACGTGTGCCAAACAAGTTTTTTTTTCTCTCTTCCTTTTTTACAATGAAGACACCCGTTAGCTGGTAAAAAAAAAACTTTACTCTGTGACGTGACCTACTGGAATATGACCTTAACCTTCTAGACCAAGACGTTGACTTACCTACTGCGAGATCTACTACGAGAGCGTCTACTTCTACTCCGTGACCTTGTGTACGAGCGTGACCTTGACCTACTGGAATATGACCTTGACCTACTCGAATAGGAGCGGGAGCAGAAAATGGTTAGTGTTATTTTGTTTTTAACAAGGGGAATTACAACTACTGAGGTCTCATCGTCCCGAAGTCGAAAACGAGAGAATAGGAGAAAGCCAGCCATTCCAAGAACGAACCTTACCCCTTTAGGATAAAGCTTGCCCCGGGCGGGAATCAAACCCAAGGCCTTGCGCTTAGAAGACAGGCGTGTTATCAACCAACCTAACTAGGCTGGCAACAGCTTTGTTGGCAGCACGTCTACCTTGTAAGCGCTAGGTCGCGGGTTCGATTCCCACCGGGGCGGATTTCATCCTTACCAGATATGGTTAGTTCTCGGAATTATTTTTCTTCTTCCTTCAAGGTAGAAGCTAGGAATTAGCCATAAATACGCCCTTAGATATTATTCCGTAATTATAGTATTTTGTACTGATTATAATTAATGGACATATTTTAAATATTTTTCGTGTTCGGCCGGTCACCCATCCAGGCACACACCACGCTCAACTGTTCTTAACCTCTTCTTACCTTTAGTTCAACGCCCTTGAGTTTCAATTTGGCCAACCGTTTTTCCCTTTTCAATTCCAACTCCTTAGTGTCCTGAAAAATATAGAAACATAGAAAATGGTTTCTTATGAGACCGCGCAGAACGAAGCATTCCGAAGATTAGAGATGAATTTCAGAAACATTCTTATGAGACCGCGCAGAACGAAACATTCCGAAGTTTCGAGATGAATTTCAGAAACAATGTTTCAGGAAAATTTTGCAAAATATTTTGTTTTTGAGGCAGATTCATCGGGAAGACAGCAAGTCTCGTCGATGAATCATTCGTTGACTGAAGGTCACCTTTATTTACTATCCCTCCTGAGATAAATCATGCTGCATTATTCAACTTCGTTCTGCGTGCGCTTCTTTCTGGATTTTCACCTGAATTGTTTCCGGATGTTCCGCCTCAATATGCTTCATCTTTGTGCTTAATCTTGAATTCCTCGTTCTGCGGGCACCCTTACACCTTATTTCAATATTTATTTATTTTCTTGTACACAGAACAAAATGATGTATAGTACAACGTTAGAGTATAAAATATATATAAAAAAAAAAAAAAAAAAAAAAAAAAAAAAAAAAAAAAAAAAAAATCTAAAAATCGGTGTTGGTATATAAACGTAAAGAATTCCGTTCGCATCATACAGAAACACGCGGCATCCAATAGAACGTAAAGAACTAAAGACTTCCCGTTCACTCTTACTTGACCTACTCCGACTCCCTGCTTCCTACTCCGATTCATCATGCTCATCCTTGAACCGCGAAAAGTATTTGTTAGTACTCCGTTCAAATCAAACCGGGAAGTACGGGATGAGGGAACGGTGGGAAAGAAGGGCGGACCCCCCCGGCCCCCTCGCATCGGGCCGCCCATCATACGACGAAACCACGCGGCATCCCAGACGCCTCGACCGCCCCGGGGCCTCCTGGATAGAACCGCCGCGCGGGCCCGCCTCCCGTGTCTAGAGCCTGCGCGTCTTCGGCCGGGCTTCTGATGTAGAACTAGAACTGCAACCAAACGGGGATTAATATGATGGGATATCGTTATTGGCATGCTTACTTTCTTACAGTACAGTAGAACCCTCGATTATTTCAACTAATTGGGAGAGAGGGTAGTGAAATCAATTGGAATTCCGTATACATTTTACAAAGAAAAAAAGAATAGAATAGAATATACCTTGTTTTATCCTGCTCAATGAGACTAAAAAAGTCCCTTTACCCCAGCGTCTAAACAAGGTCTCGTGTATTTATGGGTTTAACATTTTACAAATACATGATTAATAAAGTAGACCTTGCTTAATTATAAAAAAAAAAAGAAAAAAAAAAAATAATTAATAATAATAAAGAGAAGGAGAGATGAAGAAATAAATTAGTGATGGAGGTGAGATGGAAGCTATAGTGAGGTTTGAAGGGAGTACCGGAGGACAGGTGCCATGTCAGTCAAGTGTGTACACACACACACACACACACGCACACACACACACACACACACACACACACACCACACACACAACGCAACACAACTCAACACAACACACGCTCACACACACACGCACACATACACATACACACACGTACACGCACACCCACACGCACACCCACACACACACACACACACGCACACATACACACACACGCACACACACACACCCTCCCGCTTGCTTTATGGACGATTGAAGAGACCTTCACTGACCGCCTTGTCTAGAAGTGTTTTGAAGGAGAAGAAAGAGAGTGAGTTCAGGATGGGTAGGGGGAGTGCGTTCCAGAGGTCTATGGAGGACAGGAGGAAGGCGTTGGAGTAGGATTGGGTGTGGTGCCGCGGTTTATCTAGGAGGAGTTCGTGGGATCTAGTGTCTCTGGAACTCACGTCTGTACGAAATTGATACTTTTCGTTACTTAAAAAGGTGCAAAATTTAGATACAACAGAACAAAATGGTTAGTAAATAGCCTAATTTGAACCGCTTTTGGGGTTGAAATAGGATTTTGGAAAATCCTAAAATGCTGCAGTGAGCACCAAAGTTGTGACATAATAACACAAAGAAACGGCATTTATTATTATTATTTAACGCGAAATTCTTTTAATTTTAAAAATATTTTAAATACCCACCATCACCAGTGGCGGAGTTTTGTCCCTGTGTCTGGGCATCATCCGAGTTCTGGGGGTATCCATAGCCTCCTCTTCCTCTTCCTCTATAATACCCTCCGCCTCTGTTATTATACCAGGGGTAGTGGTTTCCTGCACCTCCTCGATAGTGACCGCGGGGTCCTGGGAACACAAATGATGGGGATTAGAATAGAATTAAATGGGGTCGAAGACGTCACGAAATGTCAACTTACAACCAAGTCTCTCGCCTGGTCTTTCCTGGTTCTCCACTTACCTTACACCACGTGGAAAACACTGAACAGACTGAAGGTCGGAGTGTCCCGTTGTAAAAAGAATCTCGGAAAGTGGGGACACTCAAATGACGAAAAGTGTGACTGTGGGGAAATACAAGATGAGGCCCACCTACTTGTATGTAATAACATCGACACAACCTGCACTCAAAGTGATCTCTATTCGAGCAGCCGTAGCAGTCGCAGAATGGAGCAGTTGCAAATGGGTAAAAATTATAAACAAGAGGTCGATTCCTATGTAAAAGTTGGGAAAAATTCAAATCCGAGGTCAAAACTCCGAAAAAATAAGTGTAAAAGGTCGAAAATTCAGATGATCGGGATTAGAATAGAATTAAATGGGGTCGAAGACGTCACGAAATGTAAACTTACAACCAAGTCTCTCGCCTGGTCTTTCCTGGTTCTCCACTTACCTTACACCACGTGGAGAACACTGAACAGACTGAGGGTCGGAGTGTCCCGTTGTAAAAAGAATCTCGGAAAGTGGGGATACTCAAATGACGAAAAGTGTGACCGTGGGGAAATACAAGATGAGGCCCACCTACTCGGATGTAACAACATCGGCACAACCTGCACCATCTCTATTCGAGCAGCCTCGCAGCCGCAGCAGTCGCAGAATGGAGCAGTTGCAAATGGGTAAAAATTATAAGTAAGAGGTCGATTCCTATGTAAAAGTTGGGAAAAATTCAAATCCGAGGTCAAAACTCCGAAAAAATAAGTGTAAAAGGTCGAAAATTCAATTTTTATTTTCCGTTCTAATGAAAGAGTTCAAAGATGTGTGGCGTCAGACTTTACGCAGTTGTTTTTTTTTCGTCCGCTACGTAGCGCCACTATGCAAACAGGCTTGCGGATGAGCAGAAAGAAATGCGCACAAACACATTAATGTGTTGCCTGCGAAGGAGCTTTGCTCGGGACATTTGATGTGACGTCATCGCCTATGGGAGCGTATGCCGTTACGTCAAAGTTCACGATTTACCGGTATTTTTTTAACCAATTTATCTCGGGATCTAGAAATCGTAGAAGAAAAAGAAAAATTCCGTTGGTCCTCATTTTTCCTGCTCTATGCCTTTGAAACATCACCTAAGTAAGCGCAACTGATCTATTATGGAGGTTCACATGCTGAATTCATTTGGACACGGATAAGTAGGTCAGCCTTGTCTTTCTCCTTTGACTGGGAACATACTACTATAATAGAGCTCTAAGGGTTAGGTGGTAGAGAACGTCGAGGCCATACCTCGCCAATGTCCAGGAGGATAATCCGTGTGTTCCGCCGAGCCAGGAGGGAACTCCGCCGAATTGGGATCGGCCTTCACTTCGGCCGTCTTCGTCTTGGCTTTCGTAGAATCCACGGAACTGTCCGAATCGAGGTCCGAACTGTCTGAATCCAAACTTTGACTATAATAGACCTCTAAGGGTTAGGTGGTAGAGAACGTCAAGGCCATACCTCGCCAATGTCCAGGAGGATAATCCGTGTGTTCCGCCGAGCCAGGAGGGAACTCCGCCGAATTGGAATCGGCCTTCACTTCGGCCGTCTTCGTCTTGGCTTTCGTAGAATCCACGGAACTGTCCGAATCGAGGTCCGAACTGTCTGAATCCAAAGCCTTTTGTTTACCACCTGAGGGAAAGCGGAAAACATTTAGAATATTACCACCTGAGGGAATAGAAAGGGGAAAAACGTTTAGAAAAGAATATACCACATCTGTACTGGTAAGATGGGATCGAAAAGTCCCCGTAACAGAACAGTCTAACTGAATAAAACTTCGATTTCATCAGATTTATTTTATTTAGCCAGCCTTGTTAGCTTTAAGGGTAGCGCGTCTGTCTTGTAACGGCTAGATCGCGTGTTCGCTTTCTAAACAAAATTTATCCTAAACATATAAGGTTGGTTCTCGGACGGGCTGGGTTTCTCCTATCCTACCCTCCTTTTCTCTTCAATTTCGGGACGATAAGACCACCGTTGTTACAGTTCTATCAAACCTCTTCCATAAGAGAGGAAAAAAAAAAAAAAAAAAAAAAAAAAAATCGATTTCATTTTATTTAAGCCAGCCTAGTTAGCTTAGATGGCAGTGCCTCTGCCTTGTAAGCGCAAGGCCGCGGGTTCGATTCCCGCCCGGGGCGGATTTTATCCTGCTGGGATAATGTTCGTTCTCGGAACGGCTGACTTTCTCCTATCCTGCCTTCCTTCTCTCTTCGATTTCGGGACGATAAGACCATAGCAGTTACAGTTTCCTCTGTCAAACCTCTTAAAGAAAAAAAAAAAACTTCGATTTCATTTTATTTGGCCAGCTTTGTTAGCTTTAGGGGTAGCGCATTTGTCTTGGAAGGGCTAGATCGCGTGTTCGCTTTCTAAACAAAATTTATCCTAAACATATAAGGTTCGTTCTCGGACGGGCTGGGTTTCTCCTATCCTTCCCTCCTTTTCTCTTCAATTTCGGGACGATAAGACCACCGTTGTTACAGTTCCCTCTATCAAACCTCTTCCATAAGAGAGGAGAGAAAAAAAAAAAAAAAAAACGAACACAAGTATGACAAGGAGTGACCATTGTTTGAAGTGTCTCCCCAATATATTGCGATGATATCAGAGTGATTTGCTTTGTTTGGAAATACATTTTCTCTTCCTTGTATAGTTGTATTATTTTGTGTTTTGTTTTAATGCACACACATAGAAAATAAGCTGATGAGCTATATTCTCTCTCAATAAAACAAAACAAAAAATAAGACAATGGGGATTTCAATAAGTTTTCTTGTTTATGTTGAATCGTCGTGATTGTTTTGAACTTTTTTATTTCTATAAAATAATTTGCTTTATTTTTAACAAGATGGATACAAAGAAAAGGATGAGGGAGGAAAAAAATGGAATTAGAGAAAATATAGAAAAAAAAAACCAATTTCTTTGTTTTTTCCACTTTCTTCTTACAATGTCCTGTCTGAATAAATAATTGAGGATTCTCATGTAAAAAATAATACACTTTATGTATTGTACATTGTACCATGTTAAACCCATAAAATACACGAGACCTTGTTCAGACTGCTGGGGTAAAGGGACTTTTTAGTCTCATTCGAGCAGGATTAAACAAAGGTAACATAAATAAAACGAAGCGGTCAAAAATCACATGCACGAATCTGTTTTCGATTTTAAAATCCGTCGTGTACTTGCCGAGATAGTTGTGTTTGAACTCGCGCTTTTCGAAGGATTTTGCTGACCGAGTATTTTCTTCGGAGTTTGGTCACGAGAAACTAGCAAAAATTATGTGAAAAGAATATAAAATAAATGATCACTTTAAAATAAACGAAATCTTCCGGACAAACAGTCGAGAATCGATCCCGGTACCTCCGCTGTGTACTTACCAGTATGCGTCCGCACATGCTTCTGCAGGTCTCCCGAGGTTTTGAATGACTTGGAACAAAACTCGTGCGCGCACCGATACGGTTTTTCACCCGTGTGCGTGCGTATGTGCGCCTTGCGCGAGTACTGAGTGGAGAATGCTTTCTCGCAATACTCGACCGGGCATTTGTACGGACGTATCCCCGAGTGAATCCGGAGGTGAACCTGGGAAAATAGTTACTTACATTATCAAATCAAATCAATTTCAATCAAATCTCAAATTCTTTGTGGTAAAGCAGAGCTTTTTCACACCTTTTGTGGATATCACAACATTACTAAGTGCCTCCTCTTGCAAATTAATTTCCATATTTCAATAATCTTTTTACACTGGTAGTGCCGCTTTATAATAAACGAAATCTTCCCGGACAATCAGTCGGGAATCGATCCCGGGACCCGGTGTGTACTTACCAGTATGCGTCCGCACATGCTTCTGCAGGTCTCCCGAGGTTTTGAATGACTTGGAACAAAACTCGTGCGCGCACCGATACGGTTTTTCACCCGTGTGCGTACGTATGTGCGCCTTGCGCGAGTACTGAGTGGAGAATGCTTTCTCGCAATACTCGACCGGGCATTTGTACGGACGTATCCCCGAGTGAATCCGGAGGTGAACCTGGGAAAATAGTTACTTACATTATCAAATCAAATCAATTTCAATCAAATCTCAAATTCTTTGTGGTAAAGCAGAGCTTTTTCACACCTTTTGTGGATATCACAACATTACTAAGTGCCTCCTCTTGCAAATTAATTTCCATATTTCAATAATCTTTTTACACTGGTAGTGCCGCCACTGGTCGCTACTCGATTTAAGTAGCTACTCAATTCTCCTCACGGGGCTGAGTGCACCCCGAACTCCAAGCATAGAGCCGAAAAAAACCTCGTCCCCGCCGGGAATCGAACCCGGACCTCCTGCGTGCAACCCTAGTGTGATAACCACTCGACCAGGGAGTCGCCACTTACCTTCATATGATGTGCTGAGGAGAAGGTCTTCTTGCACTCCGGACACACGTTGTTTTCGCTGCTCGTGGATTTCTTCACTGTTCCACCTCCTCCACCTCCACTGCTACCTGTTTGTTTTCCTCCCTCCTCCTCCATGAGATCCTCGTCCTCTAATTCAAATATCATGTCCTCTTCCCTGTCCACATCGTCGAGGTCAACTATGATAAACCTGGACAAAGAAAACGATATGTTTAAAAAAAAAGATTTCCGCCTTACCATTTCACTCTAAGGGTGCCCGCAGAACAAGGCATTCAAGATGAAGCATATTCAGGTGGAACATCCGGAAACATTTCAGTTGAAAATCCAGAAAGAAGCGCACACAGAACGAGGTTGAATAATCCAGAAAAATTGCCACCAAAAAAAAGTAGTTCTTTCTTAAAACTCTCTCTCTCTCTCTCTCTTTAATCATGACTAATACTTGCCAAGTACTTATTTATATGTATTTCCACTTACTCTGGATTTTCACTGGGAGTTTCAATCTTGGTGATAGCTTCTTCCAGTTGAGATGTGATGATGTAGCCAATAGAACCATCCGGGAGCTTGACTAATTGGTCTGAACCTTTAAGATAAATATGTCAAAATTATCATCAATAAGATTGAATTGATCTGAACCTTAAAGATAAATATGTTAAAATTATCATTAATAAGATTGATGATGATTGGATGGAGTAAAGGAGGCTCTTAGTAATGCTGTGATATCCACGAAAATTGTGAAGAAGCTCTCAGCTTCACCACAAATAAATCATGATTTAGATTAGAATTTAGATTTTATTTTAGTGAGGAGCCAGGAAAAGCAGGATAATTTGATAGAAAAAGTAAAAACATCTTAAGTAAGTATTGTTTCTGATTATATTGATGGAAATACAATTTAGAAGGTATAGTTCAGTACCTCAGTAGAGTAGTGGTTAGTGTGGTGGACTTTGGATCTGGAGGTTGGTGGTTTGAGTCCAAGTCAAGGCATAAAATTTAGCATAGTGTATTGAGTGGGAAACAACATTAAATTTATAACAAGCATTTATGCTTAACAGAATTAAGGAATAGTTCCTACTTACATGAAATTTCTGGATCAAAAGTGAGCACACCCAATGCACCATCTTCTAGTTGTACAACCTGACCCTCCATAGGATGTGGAGACTCTGTCTTGTTAATTCTAATTGGGTTTGCAATTTCCTCATCTTGGTCTGAAATTTCAAAAGAAAAAAATCATAAATTACTTAGGTAGGTACCCTAGCAAAATGGCTTAATAGCTAATTCCTTTGCGTTTGTAAAAAACAACAAACTTAGGCACCTTGTCATTGTTTAATTAAATAATTCAAAGACCAAAAACATGGGTATGTTGTCAAATTTAGGCTGTATTTAATTTACCTAATGTAATATATTTTACCAATGTTCCTACAAATATTCCCTACTACAACTCCTGCTGTTTCTTACTAGGAACAGCCCTGTTCTTATTTTTCTTTTACCCTCCTTTGATAAGACCTTGGCAATTACAACAGTTCCCTCTATCAAAACTTTTTTTTAATCCCCTCTTCTAATATTATCAAATATGGAAATAGTCTACTCGGATTACCTGACACAAGGATGAGATTCCCCTGTGACATATCTTCCAAGGAAAACACAGAGCCCTCTTGTTCAATAATGTTGTCGGAATCATTAAAATAAACGAAATCTTCCGGACAAACAGTCGAGAATCGATCCCGGTACCTCCGCTGTGTACTTACCAGTATGCGTCCGCACATGCTTCTGCAGGTCTCCCGAGGTTTTGAATGACTTGGAACAAAACTCGTGCGCGCACCGACAATAGGGGTAATTATGCAGAAGTCACGTCCGTGGAAAAGAAAAGCTCCTTTTTGTATCTAACCTAACCCTATAATAACACTAATGACCTACTCCGACTCCTGCTTCTACTCCGATCATCATGCTCATCCTTGAACCGCGAAAAGTATTTGTAGTACTCGTTCAAATCAAACGGGAAGTACGGATGAGGGAACGGTGGAAAGAAGGGCGGACCCCCCGGGCCCCCTCGCATCGGGCCGCCCATCATACCGAAACCACGCGGCATCCAGCCGCCTCGACCGCCCCGGGGCCTCCTTGGGTAGAACCCGCCGCCCCGGCCCCCGCCTCCCGTGTTAGAGCTGGCGTCTTCGGCCGGCGCTTCTGATGTAGAACCTGCAACCAAACGGGGATTAATATGATGGGATATCGTTTATTGGATGCTTACTTTCTTACAGTACAGTAGAACCTCGATTATTTCAACTAATTGGGACCGAGGGTAGTTGAAATAATTGGAATTCCGTATACATTTTACAAAGAAAAAAAGAATAGAATAGAATATACCTTGTTTATCCTGCTCGAATGAGACTAAAAAGTCCCTTTACCCCAGCAGTCTAAACAAGGTCTCGAGTAGTTGAAATAATTGGAATTCCGTATACAACAATGAAAAAAAGGTGCAAAATTTAGATACAAAAGAATAAAATGGTTAGTAAATACCCTATTTTGAACCGCTTTTGGGGTTGAAATAATTGAAGTTGAAATAGGATTTTGGAAAATCCTAAAATGCTGCAGTGAGCAATTTGAAATATATTCAAATGAAGCGGCTGCCAGTCTGTGGCTGGTTGCAGTTCACAGCAAAACCATCATTCAATTTGAAATCAACAATTCTCGTGGGGGGCGTCTTTTTCTTTTTTCTTAAAATTTTCAAACATATGTAAAATTAAGTCAATTTTTCTTTCAAATAGCGTAGATATGGTGATGGAGAATATGGATGGAATCCTTGATGAGAAAATCAAATGTATTCACTGAGAGAAAAATTAGAATATAATGAACGAGGTGAGTGATAAAGAAAGAAAGTGAAGGAGTTGATGCATAGGATATATATATATAAAACAAAACAAAAAAAACGCAGTCGTTTTAACTCGTTAGATTTTGAGATCAATCAAGATATATGTACTCGAAACAACAAAGTATATTCTGCACTTACTATTCTTACTATTTGGAACTTTAGCCCAACACCTGAGAGCAGCCTAAGACGCGTTTCGTTCTTATTGGAACTCATCAGTTAGACATAGCTCTCAGGTGCTGGCCAAGAATTAGGAAGTGTTATATCTGAGATGGAAATTATGGGGAAACGAGAACCTGCGTTTCTATGTAAGATTAATTTTGTGTTGTTGTGACCACGCCACAGAACAAAGTATATTTTGCACTTACCATTCTTACTACTTGAAACAAAGTATATTCTACACTTACTTTAACATTAGCACAGTACGCCTTGTCGCCATCCACATGCAACAGTTTCATTCCCCGCAGAGCGTCCATGGCCTTCACAAAGTGCACGTACTCTTTGAACTGCACATAGGCCTCGAATATCAAACTCTGGGCGTGCGAGAATAGGGTCATGCCCGAGATGTAGGGCTTCATTTGCGCCCTGTACGGATCGTTGATGGGTATGTCCACCTCGCGAATGTCGCCATAGTTTTGAAACACACGACGCAACATCTGGAAAAAAAATTGTGTTGTAAACAAAAAATAATAATAATAATAAGTAATAATTGTGTTGTAAAAAATTTAATTCTTTTGTAAACAACATGTTTGTATTGTATTCTGTTCTTATACCCATAAAATACACGAGACCTTGTTTAGACTGCTGGGGTAAAGGGACTTTTTAGTCTCATTAGAGCAGGATAAAAAAGGTATATTCTAAAATAAAAATCAAAGCAATATTTGTTTTAAAAAAGTCTTACCGCTTCACTCGGTTGGTTGGGTCTAGCCTTGGTAGAAAACCATTTGACCGGTAGATTTGACAGATAGATTGTATCCGGGCGCTCGCCTGGTTTCATTTCGTTCATATTCTTCGCATCTCGGAAATACGAGTCCCAATCGTGTCGGGTAGGGAAGTCCGGTTTGGCCTCTGTAGCGCGGACCCGTAGTCCGTCCGCAAATCCTGAAATGACCACGAGGGAAGAGTTCATTAAAATACTAGTGCAGGACACTAAAATACACTGGACATTAAAATACTTTTACAGAAGGAGAGCAAGCTCGAACGATTGCGAGAGTGTGAGGAGAAGAGAAAGGAAAAGAAACTGATGAAACTGAACAAAAAGGAGGCTAAGTCTGCCTACTTCAAAAAAAAAAATCACATGTCAGTGATAATGATAAGATGGGCACCTGAAACATATAGGTATATATATAAAAAAAAAATAATAATGTGAAATGTGAAGTACAAAGATGTAGTTCCTTTCAGGAATGTGTTTCACTGGATATTCAGGAGAAGAGGGAGAGAAGAGAAGATAAAAGATGAGACAAGGAGAGAGGAATATTTCTCACCTGATAACTTGATTGTCCTCCCATCTAATCTGGCCAATACAGGTAGCAGCTTAGACCGGTTCTCAATCTCTCCATCCAGACGTACAAACTCTAGTGTAGACTTGGTTACTTTCAGGCTGGAAAACTCTTCCGGCTGTGCCCAGTACTTGATCTTTTCTATTACTTCATAGTTGGACAAGCTTTTCCCTGTGATTTTAAGCTCAGGGATTTGCACAGAAATATTCAACCGGGCAACTGGCTTCAAAAACAATTGGTATGCAGCCGAAAGTATTTTTGCATCACTTGTGTCTGTACAATAGGAAAATACATCCTTGGAAATTTCTTGTGACGTCATCCTGGGGCTAGCAACCAGCTGGTTCTCTTCTTGATGTTGGTGTCTTCTTCACAGCGTCGCTTCAACATAATGCAGAAACACGTTGTTGTCAAATCTTGACAAGGAGTGACCATTGTTTGAAGTGTCTCCCCAATATATTGTGATGATATCAGAGTGATTTGCTTTGTTTGGAAATACATTTTCTCTTCCTTGTATAGTTGTATTATTTTGTGTTTTGTTTTAATGCACACACACACACAGAAAATAAGCTGATGAGCTATATTCTCTCTCAATAAAACAAAACAAAAAATAAGACAATGGGGATTTCAATTAGTTTTCTTGTTTATAACAAGAAAATAATTGAATCCGTTTCTCAGAGGAGCTGTAACAGATGACACTGTTAACAAAAAACAGACAACAGAAGAAAAACAACAAGGAGTGACAGAAAAAAACATGTAACTCACTAATGTGCAAAGAAGGTTATTAATACATTGTTATCCTAGTTAAATCTTAAGAAACCATATGTAGATCAGATGATTCTAATGTTGGTCAATGAACTAATATATTCTTTTCTTAAAGGAGGCATAAATAAAACCCAGGTGCATGATTAGGTATTATTTGGAGACATTATAAAAAATAAAAATCTGTCTTGGCCAGGATTTGAACCTAGGGTTTTCTGCTACAAGAAGGTGTAGATGAAAATTCTTATTCCTATCAATACATTACCCATGGACTGGACACATTGATGTCATACTTGAAGGAAAAGTTCATACTGAAAAACATGTAACTCACTAATGTGCAAAGAAGGTTATTAATACATTGTTATCCTAGTTAAATCTTAAGAAACTATATGTAGATCAGATGATTCTAATGTTGGTCAATGAACTGATATATTCTTTTCTTAAAGGAGGCATAAATAAAACCCAGGTGCATGATTAGGTATTATTTGGAGACATTATAAAAAAAAAATCTGTCTTGGCCAGGATTTGAACCTAGGGTTTTCTGCTACAAGGTGTAGATGAAAATTCTTATTCCTATCAATACATTACCCATGGACTGGACACATTGATGTCATACTTGAAGGAAAAGTTCATACTTACATCCAGGAGTCAAACCGATTGGAGAAACCTAAAAACAAATTCAAACTGAAATATTGACTTTCAACATGTACATTGTTAACAAAGAAATAACAAATAGGGGTAATTATGCAGAAGTCATATCCGTGGAAAAGAAAAGCTCCTTTTTGTATCTAACCTAACCCTATAATAACACTAATCACTGCTCTAATTGAGAAAACTCCTTTTTGCGTTTAACCTAACCCTATAATAACACTGGTCACTGCTTGTTAGTGCCAGTTCCTTTGGTAGCAATATTCCATGGACATGACTTCTACACAAGTACCAAAATCCTATCTGACTTTCACAGATAAAACCTGAGTGTGTATGAGATATTAGGTATAGCTCAATCTCAATCCCATGAAAATCCTACTAAGACCTGATGCAAGAATGAACTTTTTGTACCAATAGCCCACTAACCTCAAATCCAGGGCATCCTTAGGAAGAAAGTTCATCATCCCATGTCAAACAGGCTCAGGTACTTGGTGATAATCCGCATGATCCCTGCAAACTTCAATCAGAAAGAGTCCACAGAATAGAAAGCAAACTTTAGAACTTACAAAGGTACCGTGACAGCTTAAAAACGTCAAAAAATTTGATTTTTTAAAAAATTCTGGTTTGGATTTCGTATTCCTTCGTTTACGGCAGAGATGGCACCGCCGTTTTTTCGCTGAGCAAACAAAGCGATGGCTAACTTCTCTTCCATCTTTTGCTCCGAAAAATGGAGGATCGTGTGAAAAGGGCGGTCGTATATTATCAATTTTGTACCGCGAACTTTTTGAAATTTCTTAAAAACAAAAACACAAAAAAGTCAGATTGTGAAGTTCTGTGGAGAAATAAATCTGCAGATAAAGTTATCTCTTATCAACTGATAATCCTGGATACTACTTCCAGTGCAGTGAAAAAATTAAAATAGTGTACTTTCCCTAACATTGTAGCATTTCTATTCCAAAAGAAAAAAGAATCCATACTTATTACCTCTTAATCATGTTGAAGCATCCAAGACGAAAGTACATACTCAACAAGATAGGTGACATAGCTCACCGATCATTAATTGTGGGATGTATTGGGCTTTCAATCTATGGTAAGTTGACATGAATGTTGCCCTGAAACTTGAAAACATACAAACACAGATGTGGATTTAATGGTTGGATCCAGGTCTAGTTCGCTTAGAGTGCACCTTGCTAAATTGCAAGTTCAATCCCTGTCCAGGGTGAACTTTACGTCACCCTGGACAGGATAAGAAAGGTTGTACCTCAGAACCACTTTTGCCTTACTTTGAGGCACAGTCTTTTTCATTCATGCCTATCCAGAAATGGGCTCAAGAAATCCCATCTAATATTGTGCAATTCTTTTTGTTACAGGACTTGTTGGAATATCAGTGTGGTTCTACAATTTCCACTTTGCGACTGAAGAGGAAAAACAGAAAGTACTCTTGAAGAAAATAGATACCCTCAAAAATCAAGATGGTCTTGAAATCAGAGATAAAGCTAAGGATCTGAGCACATAGAAGTTTGTAGAGTAGGATTACGTAAATACTTAATACACCATACCTTACTAAAAATTAAGATTGCTCAGTTTATAGGTAATTTTAATTTTGATGTGAACAACTCCTCACGGGGCTGAGTGCACCCCGAACTCCAAGCATAGAGCCGAAAAAAACCTCGGCCCCGCCGGGAATCGAACCCGGACCTCCTGCGTGCAACCCTAGTGTGATACCCACTCGACCAGGGAGTCGCCACTTACCTTCATATGATGGGCTGAGGAGAAGGTCTTCTTGCACTCCGGACACACGTTGTTTTCGCTGCTCGTGGATTTCTTCACTGTTCCACCTCCTCCACCTCCACTCCCCGCCGGGAATCGAACCCGGACCTCCTGCGTGCAACCCTAGTGTGATAACCACTCGACCAGGGAGTCGCCACTTACCTTCATATGATGTGCTGAGGAGAAGGTCTTCTTGCACTCCGGACACACGTTGTTTTCGCTGCTCGTGGATTTCTTCACTGTTCCACCTCCTCCACCTCCACTGCTACCTGTTGGTTTTCCTCCCTCCTCCTCCATGAGATCCTCGTCCTCTAATTCAAATATCATGTCCTCTTCCCTGTCCACATCGTCGAGGTCAACTATGATAAACCTGGACAAAGAAAACGATATGTTTAAAAAAAAAGATTTCCGCCTTACCATTTCACTCTAAGGGTGCCCGCAGAACAAGGCATTCAAGATGAAGCATATTCAGGTGGAACATCCGGAAACATTTCAGTTGAAAATCCAGAAAGAAGCGCACACAGAACGAGGTTGAATAATCCAGAAAAATTGCCACCAAAAAAAAGTAGTTCTTTCTTAAAACTCTCTCTCTCTCTCTCTCTTTAATCATGACTAATACTTGCCAAGTACTTATTTATATGTATTTCCACTTACTCTGGATTTTCACTGGGAGTTTCAATCTTGGTGATAGCTTCTTCCAGTTGAGATTGTGAACAATTGATGTTGGAGTAACTGTGAATTTCTTTACCAAAGGGAATTTCAGGCTAGTACCCTCCCTGTTTACATATAAAGGGGTGGGATTGAAAAAAAAATGCAAGACAATTGACTGTTACATTTCTGACCTTCTTGGCTTAAAGTTTTTTTTTTAATGCCCAAATCAGAACAATGGGGAAATATTCATGTCACCTTACACTTGGACAGTCTTTCTTGATGCTTTGAGCATGATGATCTCTGAACATGACATTGTATAGGACAATGAAATTAATGAACAGTATGTAGGTACGTTTCCATGTAACCACCAGGAGAGAGAGAGAGAGAGAGAGAGAGAGAGAGAGAGTGTGGAGAGGAACAATAGTCTGCTGCCACTGCCACCTAAAATCTTTTAACCATTATTATTTTTACATCTGTCTAGAATGCCAAAAGCCAATAGAACCATCCGGGAGCTTGACTAATTGGTCTGAACCTTTAAGATAAATATGTCAAAATTATCATTAATAAGATTGAATTGATCTGAACCTTAAAGATAAATATGTTAAACAAGCTATTACAATTGCTACAAGCTATTACAATTGCTCAAAGCAATACAACTAGATTGTGTTTTTCCACTCTTTGAAGGGGTTTAGAGTCATTGGATTATTATTTTAGTGATTTTGCTATTTTTAGTGGAAGAGTGGGTACCACACTAGGCTTGCACTAGGAGACCTGAGTTCGATTCCAGGCGGGGCCGAGGTTTTTTCGACTCTATGCTTGGAGTTTGGGGTGCACTCAGCCTTGTGAGGGCAATTGAGTAGCTACTTTCTTCGAGTAGCGACCAGTGGCAGCATTACCAAAGTAAAAAATTAAAATATAAATATGTCAGAAATAGTAAAGGAGGCTCTTAGTAATGCTGTGATATCCACGAAAATTGGGAAGAAGCTCTCAGCTTCACCACAAATAAATCATGATTTAGATTAGAATTTAGATTTTATTTTTGTGAGGAGCCAGGAAAAGCAGGATAATTTGATAGAAAAAGTAAAAACATCTTAAGTAAGTATTGTTTCTGATTATATTGATGGAAATACAACTTAGAAGGTATAGTTCAGTACCTCAGTAGAGTAGTGGTTAGTGCGGTGGACTTTGGATTTGGAGGTTGGTGGTTTGAGTCCAAGTCAAGGCATAAAATTTAGCATAGTGTATTGAGTGGGAAACAACATTTGTAACAAGCATTTATGCTTAACAGAAGTAAGGAATAGTTCCTACTTACATGAAATTTCTGGATCAAAAGTGAGCACGCCCAATGCACCATCTTCTAGTTGTACAACCTGACCTTCCATAGGATGTGGAGACTCTGTCTTGTTAATTCTAATCGGGTTTGCAATTTCCTCATCTTGGTCTGAAATTAAAAAATAAATAAAAAAATCATAAATTACTTAGGTAGGTAGGTACCCTAGCAAAATGGCTTAATAGCTAATTCCTTTGTGTTTGTAAAAAACAACAAACTTAGGCACCTTGTCATTGTTTAATTAAATAATTCAAAGACCAAAAACATGGGTGTGTTGTCAAATTTAGGCTGTATTTAATTTCCCTAATGTAATATATTTTACCAATGTTCCTACAAATATTCCCTACTACAACTCCTATTTCTTACTAGGAACAGCCCTGTTCTTATTTTTCTTTTACCCTCCTTCAATAAAACCTTGGCAATTACAAGTTACCTCTATCAAAACTTTTTTTTTTTTTAATCCCCTCTTTATGGAAATAGTCTTCTCGTATTACCTGACACAAGGATGAGATTCCCCTGTGACATATCTTCCAAGGAAAACACAGAGCCCTCTTGTTCAATAATGTTGTCGGAATCACAGAAAACATCAAAAGATTGCAGCGATGGTTTATCATCATCAGTATTGAAGGCATCCAAGAGATTGCTATTGATGAAGCCAGATGAGACATCACTTGAATTTATAACTGAAAACAATCAGATGATTTGATTGCAACCTGAGGGATATTCCACAAAGCTACTTTGTGTTTTACAAATTTTCTTCCTTTTAATATTGTTTTTTTTTTTTTTTTTTTTTTTTTTTTTTTTTTTTCCAAGTTTTAGAATTCTATTCTATTATACTTTGCTTATCCTGCTGTGATATTGTAATCCCTTTAACCTCTGCACTCCAAACAAGGTCTCGTATATTTTTACAGTTTATGGATATACTGCTCACAATCATGTAGCAATAATCGTCACATTTAAAGCACCATTCCCCAATGAATGTGAAATCAATCAGTTCAGTACAAGTGGCTCCATAAGTTGATTCGTAGAAGCTTAACCCATCCTTAAGGGCTGTACAGCCCCTACACCTAAGCCTCGGAGTGGGCTTTTTGTGTTTGGAGTTAAGCTAAGAAATCAGGCTCCATAAGTAATTGCAAGATTGAACTACATTAAGGTTGTGGTTATGTACCGGGTTGAGAAAGGCAAAGTTGGTAAGCTAACCTTGTTTTTAAGTTACCACTCCCATGCCAAACTGTAGAAACAATATCCTGTCTCACCTAGTCTTGTCTCAACCCAACCTGGTACATAACCACAACCTAACCTCACCCAGCCTGAGAGGGGCTAGGAAAAGTCTGCAGGACATGAGAGACCATTCAGATGCAACATTACTTTACTTCAGGGATCTATTTGAAAATAATAATAAAGAACTTACCAACTGTGTTGATGTGATTGAGCTCATCTAAGAGACCGGAATCATTTTCAATATGAATCTCCAATGTATCCATTTTGATATCCTTGTGAACTTGATGCCTAATTATTTTACAACTGTTTAATTGAACAGACCACTCATTTGAAACTCATCTGGAAAATAAGAGATAATCAGATTATTTATTTCATTGTTCCAACACCCAAGTCTGCAATCTCATGTTCAAGTGTTTGTTAACAACTGAGCATTCTTTGAGCCTCTGCTAAAACAATCTCTCAGGGACCATTTTGCAGTCCCATGGAAAATAAAAAAGGGTTCCATCCAAGTACATTTCTCTGTTGTAATGACTAGTGTTTGCTGGTAGTTTTGACTTTAGAGATTTTCTGGGCAACTATACCATCCTATGAATTTTATTGTCATCAAAAACAGCCATATCTGGGTAACCATTTTAAAATTTGGGGGCATTGATTGCTGTCTAATGCTGGTGGAAAATGGTGTTGAAAAGCACATGTTTATAGCTGTTGGTTAAATGTTGGAATCAAAGTTTGGAGGAGAGATAATTGTCTGTTTCACAAGGGGCTGAATTTAACTACTTACCCATTTTCGATTGCCAGGATTTTCTGATGTGCATGATCTGTGAAGTGTGTACTGGTTCTTTGGTCTTCCAACCTCTTGGTGTACAGGCGAATAACACAAATCTACAGATAAGCCTCAAATAGTAAACTACAGTCGCTTGGATC
>NW_007377656.1:190059-218555 GCF_000475195.1 Diaphorina citri
AGAGATTTTTTTGTTTTTTTTTTTTTTTTTTTTCATTAGGCGCTTTAACACTTGCGTGTCGTTTGCGCCGTTATATATTTGTGTTTGAACTCGCGCTTTTCGAAGGATTTTGCTGACCGAGTATTTTCTTCGGAGTTTGGTCACGAGAAACTAGCAAAAATTATGTGAAAAGAATATAAAATAAATGATCACTACACTTTATGTATTGTACATTGTACCATGTTAAACCCATAAAATACACGAGACCTTGTTCAGACTGCTGGGGTAAAGGGACTTTTTAGTCTCATTCGAGCAGGATAAACAAGGTATATTCTATTCTATTCTATTTATAATAAACGAAATCTTCCCGGACAATCAGTCGGGAATCGATCCCGGGACCCGGTGTGTACTTACCAGTATGCGTCCGCACATGCTTCTGCAGGTCTCCCGAGGTTTTGAATGACTTGGAACAAAACTCGTGCGCGCACCGATACGGTTTTTCACCCGTGTGCGTACGTATGTGCGCCTTGCGCGAGTACTGAGTGGAGAATGCTTTCTCGCAATACTCGACCGGGCATTTGTACGGACGTATCCCCGAGTGAATCCGGAGGTGAACCTGGGAAAATAGTTACTTACATTATCAAATCAAATCAATTTCAATCAAATCTCAAATTCTTTGTGGTAAAGCAGAGCTTTTTCACACCTTTTGTGGATATCACAACATTACTAAGTGCCTCCTCTTGCAAATTAATTTCCATATTTCAATAATCTTTTTACACTGGTAGTGCCGCCACTGGTCGCTACTCGATTTAAGTAGCTACTCAATTCTCCTCACGGGGCTGAGTGCACCCCGAACTCCAAGCATAGAGCCGAAAAAAACCTCGTCCCCGCCGGGAATCGAACCCGGACCTCCTGCGTGCAACCCTAGTGTGATAACCACTCGACCAGGGAGTCGCCACTTACCTTCATATGATGTGCTGAGGAGAAGGTCTTCTTGCACTCCGGACACACGTTGTTTTCGCTGCTCGTGGATTTCTTCACTGTTCCACCTCCTCCACCTCCACTGCTACCTGTTTGTTTTCCTCCCTCCTCCTCCATGAGATCCTCGTCCTCTAATTCAAATATCATGTCCTCTTCCCTGTCCACATCGTCGAGGTCAACTATGATAAACCTGGACAAAGAAAACGATATGTTTAAAAAAAAAGTTTTCTGCCTCACCATTTCACTCTAAGGGTGCCCACAGACCGAGGCATTCAAGATGAAGCATATTCAGGTAGAACATCCGGAAAGATTTCAGCTGAAAATCCAGAAAGAAGCGCACGCAGAACGAGGTTGAATAATCCAGAAAAAATTCCAAGCTGACCATTGACCCTGCACCTTCAGTTTAGGTGACCTTGAGTCAACCAATGAGCATCAAGTCTTCTCAATGAACTGCCTCAAAAACAAGATATTTTATTCTTGAAGTGTTTACATTTTGCTTTTGTGTTGTTCTTGTTGTTGTATTAGCGGCTTTAGCTTTCGCCAAATGGCGATAGCAAAATAAAGAAAAGATGTCTTTTTGTATCTGCTATACACCGGGGTGATGGTCTCTAGCTCTAGCCATGTTCAATTGGCTGGCTCGTCCTGAACCGCAGTCAACCATCGTGACGACTTGTGCTTAGTGTTTAAAAGCAGAGAGAACCCTTTGAGGAACTGCCAGCTAGCTAGGCTGGTTAGGGTTAGCTGTTCCCTGTTTATGGTCTCCTCCCTGTTTATAGTCCCACAGCCAGACGCTAGTCTACTCTCTGTTTAACGTCCCCTAGCCAGTCCCCTAACGGAAAAATAGTGTTTACATTTGTTCTGAATATCTGTTTTGAGACTGTGCGAACGATTTTCTAAGGTTTCCCAATGAGGATAACTGGTCTTATTTGCTTCTTCCAAGGTAGGTTTATTTACTTTGGGTCGGGGGTGTGTTTTTTCTACTTACGGCTATCGTTTTTTCCTTGATTCCGCCCACAGGTAACACTTTGCCCACCAGGGAGATTTCGCCAGTCATAGCGAGGTTCTGTTTGATTGGTTTACCCGTTGCCAAGGACACGAGGGCTGTGGTGATTGTGATACCCGCACTTGGGCCGTCCTTCTTAACAGCTCCCTGTAAATATGTGGTAGAAGGATAGAACCGATCCTACTCTGTACTCTATTCCTCCTTTGTATAGAATAATGAAAATAACTAATAAATGCCGTTTTTTGTGTTATTATATCACAGCTTTGGTGCTCACTCCAGCATTGTAGAATTTTCCCAATATCTCAATAATCCTAACACCCAATGTTTACCTACCATGCTGGCACCGGTCGCTATGCACATTTATATTACATAGCTACTCATTTTCCTCACGAGGCTGAGTGGGCCCCGCAACAGCAAGTCACGGAATCAATCATTTACAGGATACAAATTTTTCGACACCGCCGGGAATCGAACCCGGGTCTCCCGCATGCAAGGCGCGCGCGCAGTGCCCACTACACCATGGGAGCTGACAACACTCATCTTAAAAAGACACTCATCTTTTTTTTTTTTAAATACATTTCCCCCTGTTTCTCACCTCAGGTACGTGCAGATGAAGGTGTCTCGTGTTAAGGAATGTATTGTCGGGCTCGATGGTGCTCAGGAAGTTCCTGGCCACGGTAAGGGAGATATTGGCAGATTCCTTCATCACGTCACCCAGATGACCGGTTAGGAAGAGGCTACCATCGGATTTCTTGTCGTCGGCAGGGTCTGTGGCCACGGAGGTGGGTTTGCGCACTGAGGTCTCTATAAACAGCGTTGAACCACCTGGAAAAGAAAGGAAACAAATTTTAAAATTAATAATAAATAAATTGTAAATCTCGGTAGATTTTGAAAAAAAAAAAGGGGCCGTCCTTCTTAACAGCTCCCTGTAAATATGTGGTAGAAGGATAGAACCGATCCTACTTTGTACCCTATTCCTCCTTTGTATAGAATAATGAAAAAAACTAATAAATGTCGTTTTTTGTGTTATTATATCACAGCTTTGGTGCTCACTCCAGCATTGTAGGATTTTCCCAATATCTCAATAATCCTAACACCCAATGTTTACCTACCATGCTGGCACCGGTCGCTATGCACATTTATATTACATAGCTACTCATTTTACTCAAGAGGCTGAGTGGGCCCCGCAACAGCAAGTCACGGAATCAATCATTTACATGATACAAATTTTTCGACACCGCCGGGAATCGAACCCGGGTCTCCCGCATGCAAGGCGCGCGCGCAGTGCCCACTACACCATGGGAGCTGAGATGGCACCGCCGTTTTTTCGCTGAGCAAACGAAGCGATGGCTAACTTCTCTTCCATCTTTTGCTCCGAAAAATGGAGGATCGTGTGAAAAGCGCAATTTTGTGCCGCGAACTTTTTGAAATTTCTTAAAAACATAAAAAAGTCAGATTGTGAAGTTCTGTGGAGAAAGAGAAATAAATCTGCAGATAAGCAGATAAAGTTATCTCTTATCAACTGATAATTCTAGATACTACTTCCAGTGCAGTGAAAAAATTAAAATAGTGTACTTTCCCTAACATTGTAGTATTTCTATTCCAAAAGAAAAAAGAATCCATACTTAATCATGTTGAAGCATCCAAGACGAAAGTACATACTCAACAAGATAGGTGACATAGCTCACCGATCATTAATTGTGGGATGTATTGGGCTTTCAATCTATGGTAAGTTGACATGAATGTTGCCCTGAAACTTGAAAACATACAAACACAGATATGGATTTAATGGTTGGACCCAGGTCTAGTTAGCTTGGAGTGCACCTTGCTAGGTTGCAAGTTCAATCCCATGTCCAGGGTGTACGTCATCCTGGACAGGATAAGAAAGGTTGTACCTCAGAACCACTTTTGCCTTACTTTGAGGTACAGTCTTTTTCATTCATGCGTATCCGGAAATATGCTGAAGAAATCACATCTAATATTGTGCAATTCTTTTTGTTACAGGACTTGTTGGAATATCAGTGTGGTTCTACAATTTCCACTTTGCAACTGAAGAGGAAAAACAGAAAGTACTCTTGAAGAAAATAGATACCCTCAAAAATCAAGATGGTCTTGAAATCAGAGATAAAGCTAAGGCAAACAAACAAAAAAAAAGTATGCTTATGATTCTAGCTCATTAATGATAATAATAATAATCTTGGATTCTTTGTTCTGTGGGCACCCTAAACAGTGAATGAGTTATAATAGGAGTTAATGAATCAATTTTAAACATGTAGCTCAAGTGTAATGCTCCAAATTATAGGCTGATGTTTTTGATTGTGACTACATTTAGAGGGTCCTAAATGGGTGGGACCTGTGTGGATGGTATATATGAAAGTGGGGTAGCTCCCTTTTAAACTTTCTATAGAAATAGGAAGTTAGTCCTATTTTCATTGAAATCTGACTCATTAGTCCACTGAAAAAAGTAAAGTTATTGTTTTTTACAAATGCAAAGGAATTAGCTATTAGGCCATTTTCCTACGCGCATCCCAATATTTCCCTACAATATCCCTGCTGGCTTTGATGGCAGGGCAATTTATCAAATGTGCAGCATTCGTGGGTGTTTGCTGTGAGCATAAAGGGCAGTTTGGACTTTGCCACCAAAAAAAAGTAGTTCTTTCTTAAAACTCTCTCTCTCTTTAATCATGACTAATATTTGCCAAGTACTTATTTATATGTATTTCCACTTACTCTGGATTTTCACTGGGAGTTTCAATCTTGGTGATAGCTTCTTCCAGTTGAGATGTGATGATGTATCCAATAGAACCATCCGGGAGCTTGACTAATTGGTCTGAACCTTTAAGATAAATATGTCAAAATTATCATCAATAAGATTGAATTGATCTGAACCTTAAAGATAAATATGTTAAAATTATCATTAATAAGATTGATGATGATTGGATGGAGTAAAGGAGGCTCTTAGTAATGCTGTGATATCCACGAAAATTGTGAAGAAGCTCTCAGCTTCACCACAAATAAATCATGATTTAGATTAGAATTTAGATTTTATTTTAGTGAGGAGCCAGGAAAAGCAGGATAATTTGATAGAAAAAGTAAAAACATCTTAAGTAAGTATTGTTTCTGATTATATTGATGGAAATACAATTTAGAAGGTATAGTTCAGTACCTCAGTAGAGTAGTGGTTAGTGTGGTGGACTTTGGATCTGGAGGTTGGTGGTTTGAGTCCAAGTCAAGGCATAAAATTTAGCATAGTGTATTGAGTGGGAAACAACATTTGTAACAAGCATTTATGCTTAACAGAAGTAAGGAATAGTTCCTACTTACATGAAATTTCTGGATCAAAAGTGAGCACGCCCAATGCACCATCTTCTAGTTGTACAACCTGACCTTCCATAGGATGTGGAGACTCTGTCTTGTTAATTCTAATCGGGTTTGCAATTTCCTCATCTTGGTCTGAAATTAAAAAATAAATAAAAAAATCATAAATTACTTAGGTAGGTAGGTACCCTAGCAAAATGGCTTAATAGCTAATTCCTTTGTGTTTGTAAAAAACAACAAACTTAGGCACCTTGTCATTGTTTAATTAAATAATTCAAAGACCAAAAACATGGGTGTGTTGTCAAATTTAGGCTGTATTTAATTTACCTAATGTAATATATTTTACCAATTGCCAAAAATATAAAATTTGAGTTAGGTACGAATTCACTTTGTACCAGTGAACATACTCTGTAAAACGCGCTAAGCTCCACAACGTTCCAAATAAATAAAAAAAAATCCCGATAGATGGGGGTAGTGGTATGTGCCCGTGGTAAACCAGGAAGAAAAACCTCATTATCTCAGTTTGAACTTTTTGGCACTTAGCACATTATTGATGATCGGTCTTCAATTATTTTTTCAACAAAAGCTACTTTACAGAGGTTACTGACTTTAAAATCCATTCATCTAGATTTCAAGCCTTTGTTGGGTAAATAGTTAACCTTGAGAATTCCACACTTGGCCAGATTTTCCATCTTTGTAGCTAGCAATAGATCAGAAATACTATACTAAGGTCTGGCCGGGTCCACAAAGTTTAAAATTGGTTCAAGTTTTAATCTCGATTAAGCAATCTGATTGGCTATTTTTTTTAATCAACTAATTAGATTGCACAGTCCGAGAGTTTAACTTAGCCAAGTTTAAATTCCCTTTGTGGACCCGGGGGTAGGTCTTGCACTAGTATTGCTTATTAATTTTCTAGTTTTGCATTGGGTATCGACAGTTCCATTAGGAAGTATTTCTCCTCCCTGTTATTGCTACTCCCTGAGGTATCAAGAATAGCAATACTGTTATTGTTTAGAAGCTTGGTCGTGGGGTTGCTATTGATTTTCTGAACACACTCCTGCTTTACTATGTTGTTCTGAAACATGGAACGGGAAATAATGAAACAGAATTCTATTCTATTATACTTTGCTTATCCTGCTGTGATAGTGTAATCCCTTTAACCTCTGCACTCTAAACAAGGTCTCGTATATTTTTACAGTTTATGGATATACTGCTCACAATCATGTAGCCACATTTAAAGCACCATTCCCCAATGAGTGTGAAGCCAATCAGTTCAGTACAAGTGGCTCCATAAGTAGATTCGTAGTAGCTTAACCCATCCTTTAGGGCTGTACAGTAGTGTACAGCCCCTACACCTAAGCCTCGGAGTGGGCTTTTTGTGTTTGGAGTTAAGCTAAGAAATCAGGCTCCATAAGTAATTGCAAGATTTGATCCGTACAAACAAACGAGAATTTTAATAGTCTTACTTATGTTAATGCTTGTCACAAATGTCGTTTCCAGATTATTAATATTGTGCTAAATTTTACGTTGTCATGACTTGCAATCGAACCATCCACCTCCAGATCCGAAATTCTATGCGCTTATTGGTATAGGTTGGTGAATCTATTTACTAAAATGAACGAAGGAATAGTAAGAAGTAAGGGATGATTGAATACTGATTAGTTGATTACTTACTCGGTTGGAGGGCTTCTTGTTCTTCGACTCTCGATGGTTGGTTTTCTTGTGCACGTTGAGCGTGCACAGTTGTCTATAGGAACGCGGACACCGGTCACAAATGAACGGCCGAATGTCGGAATGGACTAGGGTGTGTTTGTATAGGGAGGAATACTCCGTAAATCGCTTCTGACAGTCCTGCCATGGATAAACAAAATAGAATAGAACTGATGAGGAACAAAGATAAAAACACAAAAAAACCCACTCTGAGGCTTAGGTTTAGGGGTAACTGCCCCAAAAGATGGGTGATGCGTATAACCTCACCTAAATAATCATAACCTCATGCGAAAGGTAAAAAACCTCACCTAAATAGCCATATAAACCTCATTGACTTACTCGCACTTGACAGACGTATGGTTTCTCGCCCGAGTGTATACGCATGTGATTCTTATAGTTGGTAGCGGAAGCGAAAGACTTATCACAGCCCGCCTCTCCGCAGACGTACGGTTTCTCTCCGGTATGCGTGCGGATGTGAACCTTGCGTATGTTGGAGGTGGTGAAGGAACGATCGCACCCCAGAACCGGACACGGGAATGGGCGCTCACCTGAGAATAATAAAACAGAATTAACCTTGATTATTGATTCCCACAGTCGGCAAAAGACGTTTTTTGATTTTTTGAATCGTCGTGATTGTTTTGAACTTTTTTATTTCTATAAAATAATTTGCTTTATTTTTAACGAGATGGATACAAAGAAAAGGATCAGGGAGGAAAAAAAATGGAATTAGAGAAAATATAGAAAAAAACCAATTTCTTTGTTTTTTCCACTTTCTTCTTACAATGTCCTGTCTGAATAAATAATTGAGGATTCTCATGTAAAAAATAATTCAACCTAACATAAATAAAACGAAGCGGTCAAAAATCACATTCACAAATCTGTTTTCGATTTTAAAATCCGTCATGTACTTGCCGAGATATTTGTGTTTGAACTCGCGCTTTTCGAAGGATTTTTTTTTTATCGCGCGGCGAGTGCTAATATTTTGACAACACTGCACGTGACGTCACGCCATAGTTGAAAAAAACAACAAAGAAACACTTTGAAAAGCACATGTTTATAGCTGTTGGTTAAATGTTGGAATCAAAGTTTGGAGGAGAGATAATTGTCTGTTTCACAAGGGGCTGAATTTAACTACTTACCCATTTTCGATTGCCAGGATTTTCTGATGTGCATGATCTGTGAAGTGTGTACTGGTTCTTTGGTCTTCCAACCTCTTGGTGTACAGGCGAATAACACAAATCTACAGATAAGCCTCAAATAGTAAACTACAGTCGCTTGGATCACTGGAAATTGTAAGGAATTAAAGGAGGAAAAGACTGTATTTACTGGAAAAGGAGCAAATAAAAAGAGGAAAATGCAAAAATGCAAAATGCTACAGTTTTTCGAAAAAGAGCAAGCAAAATATTTCGCTTTTCAGAACAGCTGATCCAACTGTGTGAAGTTAGCATCCTACATTCCTACCATACGATTTGAAAATAAACCCTTTACACACGATCCCCGGAGGCCCCGGGTTTGGTTCCCGGCGGGGTCAAATTTTTTTTCGGCTCTGTGCATGGAGTTCGGGGTGCACTCAGCCTCGTAAGGACAATTGAGTAGCTGCTTCAATCGAGTAGCGACCAGTGGCGGCATTACCAGAGTTGAAAAAAATATAGAAATAACAGAAATGGGAAGGGAGACTCTTAGCTTCACTACACTAGCTGACAGTTTCAAAGGGTTCACCCTGCTTAATAAGCGTAAGTCCTCACGATGGTTGACTGCGGTTCAGGACGAGCCAACTTAACATGGCTAGAGACCATCACCCCGATGTATGGCAGATACAAAAAGATATAGGTACCTATCTTTTCTTTACTCTGCCAACACCATTTGGCGAAAGCTAAAAGCCACTACAACAACAACAACTACGAATAAATCATGATTCATGATTGAGATTTATTTTTTCATCTTCTTCAGTTCATCAAAATCCATTACCTATGACTTTGATTTCAACTACTCAGGCCACAAATAAGTGAATTTAAACTCCGTCCAGGTTTCAAAAATTGCTTTGTGGCCCCTGGCCTCAGCTGATTTCTAGTTTAGGCGAAGTTGATTTTTGTCACTTCATAAAAAAAAAAAAACAAACAAACAAACAAAAGAGAAAAAAATAAGAAAACAAGGAATATGAAAAATCCTTCACATAAAATATTGATATAGCTATTTATAGTATTTATTAAACACAACCGCGGCAAGTTACTGCTGTAAAGCCAGCCACTCACTATCAGGTGGACCTGACATTCGGACCTTGTCGGCCTTCCCTGTTAGGTCTACCTGATAGTGTGTGTGCTCATCAGGTGTCAGGTATGCCTGATCAGGTGTACCTGTCAGGTTCTGAAAGTGAGAGGCTGGCCTAAGAGTGTGAGAAAATCAGCAATAAATGTGATAATAGACAAATTTTATCATTATTTCCAAACAAGAACACTATCACTATGTGCTTGTATTTTATTTATTATTTGGGGGGGGGGGCTGCTCGTTACCCCTTGAGTACCCTAGTCATTTTGGGGGGAAATACTCGTAAGGCCTCCTTGAAGAGACCGGGCCTGGGGAAAAAGAATCCGAATGAACTCCCCTGCGAACGGCCTTGAAGCCACGAAACTACTCTCATGTTTCTCTGGCCAGCCTAGTTAACAGGGAGGGTAGCGCACCTGCCTTGTACGTACAAGGTCGCGGGTTCGATTCCCGCCAGGGATGACCTCTAGGCTAAATAGACAAGGTTACTTTTCAAAACCGCTGATTTTCTCTTTTCCTGCCCTAAGTCTCTCTTTGATTTGGACGATAATACCTTCGCTATTACAAACAGGTTCGGTCTCAGAACGGCCGGCTTTCTTCTATCCCGTCTTCTTCTCTTCGACTTCGAGACTATAATACGTATAATAGCTCCGATGGTACATACAAGTTCGGTCTCGGAACGGCTGTCTTCCTTTTCTCTTCGATTTCGGGACGGCAAGACCTCCGTTTGTTACAGTTCCCTCTATCAAACATCTTGAACAAAGTCAGGTTTCTCATCCATCTCTTAGTTTCACAGTTTTGACTTGAAGCTTTCATAGGAAGAGCTAGGTTTACTACTCGTATGTTCGAACACTAGATCGTACACTTGGCGCCACTCGGATACGAAGTGAACGTTCAAACCTTCTCGGATATACTCGGGAAGATCCGTAAAGTCTTTCTTGTTCTCCTCGGGCATGAGGATTGTGTGCACGCCCACTCGTTTGGCCTGAAACGGGAAAAAACGCTTGGATCTCTGGAAATTGTAAGGAATTAAAGGAGGAAAAGGCTGTATGTGTATTTACTGGAAAAGGAGCAAATAAAAAGAGGAAAATGCAAATGCAAAATGCTACAATTGCTACAGTTTTTCGAAAAAGAGCAAGCAATATTTCGCTTTTCAGAACAGCTGATCTAACTGTGTGAAGTTAGCATCCTACATTCCTACCATACGATTTGAAAATAAACCCTTTACACACGATCCCCGGAGGTCCCGGGTTTGGTTCCCGGCGGGGTCAAATTTTTTTTCGGCTCTGTGCTTGGAGTTCGAGGTCACTCAACCTCGTAAGGACAATCGAGTAGCGACCAGTGGCGGCATTACCAGAGTTGAAATAAAAAATATAGAAATAACAGAAATAGGAAGGGAGGCTCTTGGCTTCACTACACTAGCTGACAGTTTCAAAGGGTTCACCCTCTGCTTAATAAGCATAAGTTAGTCCTCACGATGGTTGACTGCGGTTCAGGACGAGCCAACTTAACATGGCTAGAGACCATCACCCCAGTGTATGGCAAATACAAAAATCTTTTCTTTACTCTGCCAACACCATTCGGCGAAAGCTAAAGCCACTACAACAACAACAACTACAAATAAATCATGATTCATAATTGAGATTTATTTTTTCATCTTCTTCAATTCATCAAAATCCATTATGACTAAAACTCGCTTTGGGGCCCCTGGCCTCAGCTGATTTCTAGTCTAGGCAAAGTTGATTTTTGTCACTTCATAAAAAACCAAAAGAGAAAAAATAAGAAAACAAGGAATATGAAAAATCCTTCACATAAAATATTGATATAGCTATTTATAGTAGGTATTTATTAAACACAACCGCGGCAAGTTACTGCTGTAAAGCCAGCCACTCACTATCAGGTAGACCTGACATTCGGACCTTGTCGGCCTTACCCGTTAGGTCTACCTGATAGTGTGTGTGCTCATCAGGTGTCAGGTATGCCTGATCAGGTGTACCTGTCAGGTTCTGAAAGTGAGTGGCTGGCCTAAGAGTGTGAGAAAATCAGCAATAAATGTGACAGTAGACAAATTTTATCATTATTTCCAAACAAGAACACCATCACTATGTGCTTGTATTTTATTTATTATTATTTGGGGGGGGGGCTGCTCGTTACCCCTTGAGTACCCCAGTCATTTTGGGGGGAAATAAGGCCCCCTTGAAGAGATCGGGCCTGGGGAAAAAGAATCCGAATGAACTCCCCTGCGAACGGCCTTGAAGCCACGAAACTACTCTCATGTTTCTCTGGCCAGCCTGGTTAACAGGGAGGGTAGCGCAACTGCCTTGTACGTGCAAGGTCGCGGGTTCGATTCCCGCCAGGGGTGAACTCTAGGCTAAATAGACAAGGTTACTTTTCAAAACCGCTGATTTTCTCTTTTCCTGTCCTAAGTCTCTCTTTGATTTGGACGATAATACTTTTCACCTGTTTGTAATAGCGGAGGTATTATAGAATAGAATTCTATTCTATAATACCTCCGCTATTACAAACAGGTTCGGTCTCAGAACGGCCGGCTTTCTTCTATCCCGTCTTCTTCTCTTCGACTTCGAGAATATAATACGTATAATAGCTCCGATGGTACATACAAGTTCGTTCTCAGAACGGCTGTCTTCCTTTTCTCTTCGATGTCGGGACGGCAAGACCTCCGTTTGTTACAGTTCCCTCTATCAAACATCTTGAACAAAAGTCAGGTTTCTCATTTTTCATCCGTCTCTTAGTTTCACAGTTTTGACTTGAAGCTTTCATAGGAAGAGCTAGGTTTACTACTCGTATGTTCGAACACTAGATCGTACACTTGGCGCCACTCGGATACGAAGTGAACGTTCAAACCTTCTCGGATATACTCGGGAAGATCCGTAAAGTCTTTCTTGTTCTCCTCGGGCATGAGGATTGTGTGCACGCCCACTCGTTTGGCCTGAAACGGGAAAAAAAGTATTTACATTTTGCTTTTGTGTTGTTCTTGTTGTATTAGCGGCTTTAGCTTTCGCCGAATGACGACAGCAAAATAAAGAAAAGGTGTCTTTTTGTATCTGCTATACACCGGGGTGATGGTCTCTAGCTCTAGCCATGTTCAATTGGCTGGCTCGTCCTGAACCGCAGTAAACCATCGTGACGACTTGTGCTTAGTGTTTAAAAGCAGAGAGAACCCTTTGAGGAACTGCCAGCTAGCTAGGCTGGTTAGAGTTAGCTGTTCCCTGTTTATGGTCTCCTCCCTGTTTATAGTCCCACAGCCAGACGCTAGTCTACTCCCCTAGCCAGTCCCCTAACGGAAAAATAGTGTTTACATTTTGCTGTTGTGCCGTGTGCTTGTTAGATGAGAATATATCTCATTTGTACTCAACTGTTAGGACGGGAATGAAAAGTCTTTTTATCCCCGTTTTATCTCGGGATCTAAAAGACCAAAAGTCGTAAAAGAAAAAGAAAAATTCCCTAGTTCCTCATATTTTCTGCTCTTCCACTTCAAAACCTCACTCCACATAAGAGCTAAGAGCATAAGGTCTATTGGAATCTTTTACTTGGTCTCTTTCTCTCTATTTCTTCAATTTATCCCCTTTTTTGTTGTGGTTCCATGTCCTATGTGGTGTCCTCATATTTGGTTGTTCTGAATATCTGTTTTGAGACTGTGCGAACGATTTTCTAAGGTTTCCCAATGAGGATAACTGGTCTTATTTGCTTCTTCCAAGGCGTGACGACTTGTGCTTAGTGTTTAAAAGCAGAGAGAACCCTTTGAGGAACTGCCAGCTAGCTAGGCTGGTTAGGGTTAGCTGTTCCCTGTTTATGGTCTCCTCCCTGTTTATAGTCCCACAGCCAGACGCTAGTCTACTCTCTGTTTAACGTCCCCTAGCCAGTCCCCTAACGGAAAAATAGTGTTTACATTTGTTCTGAATATCTGTTTTGAGACTGTGCGAACGATTTTCTAAGGTTTCCCAATGAGGATAACTGGTCTTATTTGCTTCTTCCAAGGTAGGTTTATTTACTTTGGGTCGGGGGTGTGTTTTTTCTACTTACGGCTATCGTTTTTTCCTTGATTCCGCCCACAGGTAACACTTTGCCCACCAGGGAGATTTCGCCCGTCATAGCGAGGTTCTGTTTGATTGGTTTACCCGTTGCCAAGGACACGAGGGCTGTGGTGATTGTGATACCCGCACTTGGGCCGTCCTTCTTAACAGCTCCCTGTAAATATGTGGTAGAAGGATAGAACCGATCCTACTCTGTACTCTATTCCTCCTTTGTATAGAATAATGAAAATAACTAATAAATGCCGTTTTTTGTGTTATTATATCACAGCTTTGGTGCTCACTCCAGCATTGTAGAATTTTCCCAATATCTCAATAATCCTAACACCCAATGTTTACCTACCATGCTGGCACCGGTCGCTATGCACATTTATATTACATAGCTACTCATTTTCCTCACGAGGCTGAGTGGGCCCCGCAACAGCAAGTCACGGAATCAATCATTTACAGGATACAAATTTTTCGACACCGCCGGGAATCGAACCCGGGTCTCCCGCATGCAAGGCGCGCGCGCAGTGCCCACTACACCATGGGAGCTGACAACACTCATCTTAAAAAAAATAATAATAATAATAATAAAAAATACATTTCCCCCTGTTTCTCACCTCAGGTACGTGCAGATGAAGGTGTCTCGTGTTAAGGAATGTATTGTCGGGCTCGATGGTGCTCCTATGTACTACATTGAGGTTGTGGTTATGTACAGGGTTGAGATAGGCAAGGTTGGTAAACTAACCTTGTTTTTAAGTTACCACTCCCATGCCAAACTGTAGAAATAATATCCTGTCTCACCTAGTCTTGTCTCAACCCCAACCTGGTACATAACCACAACCTAACCTCACCCAGCCTGAGAGGGGCTAAGAAAAGTCTGCAGGACATGAGAGACCATTCAGATGCAACATTACTTTATTTCAGGGATCTATTTGAAAGTAATAATAATAAAGAACTTACCAACTGTGTTAATGTGATTGAGCTCATCTAAGAGACCGGAATCATTTTCAATATGAATCTCCAATGTATCCATTTTGATATCCTTGTGAACTTGATGCCTCAGTCCCTCATAAGATGGGCGATAAGAGACAATACTTCCCATTATGGTGATGGGTCAACACGAGAACACCAGAAAGTAACCTGTTGATTGCAATCGAAAAAAGAGAACAAATTTTGTCGATGGTGGGGATCGAACTTGACTTGCAGTCGAACCATGAAAACTGTTGAGATAAAGGAACTACAATCATATGTTAACCTATTTCGACAGTCTAAATAAAGCACTAATCTATCTACTTTTATTTAGAACAGGGGAAATGGGCTTCAGAATAGGAGAAATCGTGAATGGTAAAGGGACTTTTCAGTCCTATTCAGGCATAAACAAGGTATATTCCATTCTACTTACCCATGGCTGTCCACGCCAGTCCCATGACGACACCTGGCGGTGTGATCTCGAACAGTCTATCGTGGCTGAATATCGGCTTGCCCACAAAGTCCGATAGATTATCATTCGTCACGGTCACTTTGTCCGATTCTTTCTTCACGATGGTTAGCGCCACTTTTCGCGTCACCTGAGCAATAAAACAAAAACAAAAGTGCTTATTTATACTGCTCACATAGGACTAAAAAGTCCCTTTACTACAGCATCAGCAGTATGCTACTAATAGCTTGACTCTATACACAAAAAGCCCACTCTGAGGCTTATGTGTTTGGGGCAATTGGCCCAAGGGATGGGTTGAACTTATACGACTCTACGCTACTACTATTATACGAGCGTCTTGACCACTACACCACCGAGATAAGTTTATTTTAGGAAACCTTGGGTAGGAAGGAATCCTTAGTAAAGCTTTTAATAAGTTTATTTTACCGTTTTTCAGTACCGAAATCTATAAGAATTAAAGAATAAATTCATTATACCAACCTCAGTGGTGCAGTAACGCGGTGGACTTTGGATCTGGAGGTTGGATCTTTTTCTTCATCTTTTCCCATGTACAGACGGGGTTGGCGTTTTTCGTCAGCCCTAACTAGGGCGATTGCTTTGGGCTGACATTTGGTTTTGGCTATAAATTTTACGAGATGCCCTTCGCACTCATCACTCAACCTTTGCTATTTCTTTAGCAAGGGAAACTCAGGCTGGTATAATTACTGTTTAAAGTCCCCCCAGCCAGACTAAGGTGGTCTACTCCCTGTCTAACGTCCCTCAGCCAGACAATTTCAAGTTCTGTTCTCCACTTACCGCTAATATTTCGCGGAGAGTCGCAGTTGATGTCTCGGAACAGATGTAGCGACTGATTGGACAGCGCGAGCACCACATCCCCCGTCGTAGCGACGTCCGTGAAGGATCCGTCGTCCGCCTGATGTCGGAGTAGATAGTCGAGGGCGGCACTTCGGTTCCAAAGATCGTTCGGTTCGTCCAGAAAAGCCTGTGTTGGTAAACAGTAAATTTGTGTGACATATTATGAAGGTAGGCACATAAGTAATCATGGTCTTTCAACTATATAGTAATCATGGTCTTGGTCTTCAAATTCAAACGTCATCTTTTGACAGATCGTTGCGTGTGTAGTGTGTACGCAATTTTTGCCAAATTTCAGATCTAAACGAGTGAAATTTGCTCAAATATTAAGCTCCGCCCCGCCAAGTTAAGAAAATTTGACCTTTCGTATACAATCAACGATCTGTCGAAAGACCAAAGTGGCAGGGTTTTCCTGAAGGAGCTCTTCCACCCAACCAATCATCACCGCTCACCTGCATGGCCAAAGCAGTCGCATGGACACTACCAAAGCCGCCATCCTCTTCCTGAGAATTAGCCAGAGCGACTATAGGCTTCTTAGTGATGGAGTCTAGATTGCGATTCCTGTGGTCTCGAATGATGCATTTGAAGGCGAGCACCAAGTAGACGGACAGCTCTAATGAGAACAAAAAATTTAGAAGCTAATAGGTATGTAGATATAATCAGAAATGAGGAGGTGTAGGTACCTACCAATGTTTGATCTCCGCGCATTTTACTACCTAGGTACCTACCTAGTCTATGACGATGAATCTATGATGCAAGCAGCAAAAAATCTTTTTTTATTTTCTTCTTCTTCTTTTTTTTACCTAAAGAAAGTAGTTCAAGACTCTTATGCGACCTAAACATAAAATGTACAGTGTAAATACCTACCGAGGTACAAATCACAAAAATTAAAAATTAGTTATAGGCAAAGCTATAGAGATGTATATTTCATAATCGCATTAACCTACAAATTTACAAAACAAGAAAGATAAACTAGACATAGGTACGTACCTACCTACACTGTACACACAGTAAAATAATATGTATAGTACCTAGGTGGATATTATTAGGTAGTAGGTAGGCGCCTAATATGGTAAATAGATACCTTATTTTTATTATTATTATTATTTTTTTAAATTTATCGAAATTTCAACGGAGAAAAAACACACACACACACACACACAGTCGATTAATTATTCTTAGAAAGGTAGTCGTATTTTCATAGATGCTTAATATGCTTATTATTTAGATATTTATAAATCTGTTTTATACTTACATACTTAGGGGCTATTATACCTTAAGAATTTATCATCTTAGTCGATTTTTAATTACGTGGAATTAAAATGCTAGTATATTATAAAAAAGTAAAATTTATTTATTGTCCATTATTTTTTAACAGAGAGGGGGGAGAGAGTTAGAAGGTTTCTTTTGAAAATAACAATATTTACCTATTAATTAAAAATCGCTATTTTCAATTTATTTTTCATAGGAACTTGTGAAATAGGTGATACGAGAACAAAGGCAGATGAACGTAAAATTAGCTTTGTACCAGGCAAGTCATATAATATCATATTACTATCGATTTCATTATACACTTTGCCCAAATACGCAAGGTATTCTAAGAATGCCGAGTTTATATAGAATGCCGGTAACATATACATATTATTTTAGCAAGACGAAATGAAATTTCCCTTGCTAAAGAAATAGCAAAGGTTGAGCGCGAAGGGCAGCCACTCGTAACAAACGAAAAGTTAGTCTTGAGCAAATCACCCCAGGGCTGATTGGGAGGCTGACGAAAAACGCCGACCCCGTCTGAACACTGGAAAAGGCGAGGAAGAAGAAGATACATATATTATTTTAACTGAATCAGAAAACTTGAAGACTAAATTTTCAACTTTCAACAATTACAGCAAAAGAGCCCCATCGATCCTAAAAACTAAAAGTAGGATTCCAAAAGGCTGGCAGCATTCTATCGTTGAACTACCAGGTAATCTCTGTTTACAAGAAGAAAAACTCTTCCACCTGGTATGTATGTTCTATTATGACGTCCTTAAGGACTTACCTCAGTGGTGCAGTGGTTAGCACGGTTTGAATCTGGAGGTTGGTGGTTCGAGTCCAAGTCATGTCATAAAATTTAGCGTAGTATATTAAGCGGAAAACGACATTTGTCACAAGCATTTATGCTTAACACAATTAAAATTCCTTTTTTTTATGACGTTCCTAATAAGCCACAAGTATTGATGTATTCTACTCACCTCTCGGATAGGAAGCTTTCCCCGGTAAGACGCTCTTGGGAATGTCGAGAAGGCGCCGCAAGTTTCTCACTTGATGCCTAATTATTTTACAACTGTTTAATTGAACAGACCACTCATTTGAAACTCATCTGGAAAATAAGAGATAATCAGATTATTTATTTCATTGTTCCAACACCCAAGTCTGCAATCTCATGTTCAAGTGTTTGTTAACAACTGAGCATTCTTTGAGCCTCTGCTAAAACAATCTCTCAGGGACCATTTTGCAGTCCCATGGAAAATAAAAAAGGGTTCCATCCAAGTACATTTCTCTGTTGTAATGACTAGTGTTTGCTGGTAGTTTTGACTTTAGAGATTTTCTGGGCAACTATACCATCCTATGAATTTTATTGTCATCAAAAACAGCCATATCTGGGTAACCATTTTAAAATTTGGGGGCATTGATTGCTGTCTAATGCTGGTGGAAAATGGTGTTGAAAAGCACATGTTTATAGCTGTTGGTTAAATGTTGGAATCAAAGTTTGGAGGAGAGATAATTGTCTGTTTCACAAGGGGCTGAATTTAACTACTTACCCATTTTCGATTGCCAGGATTTTCTGATGTGCATGATCTGTGAAGTGTGTACTGGTTCTTTGGTCTTCCAACCTCTTGGTAATCCAGTTTTCATGGTTCGACTTGCAGTCGAACCATGAAAACTGTTGAGATAAAGGAACTACAATCATATGTTAACCTATTTTGACAGTCTAAATAAAGCACTAATCTATCTACTTTTATTTAGAACAGGGGAAATGGGCTTCAGAATAGGAGACATCGTGAATGGTAAAGGGACTTTTCAGTCCTATTCAGGCAGTATAAACAAGGTACATTCCATTCTACTTACCCATGGCTGTCCACGCCAGTCCCATTACGACACCTGGCGGTGTGATCTCGAACAGTCTGTCGTGGCTGAATATCGGCTTGCCCACAAAGTCCGATAGATTATCGTTCGTCACGGTCACTTTGTCCGATTCTTTCTTCACGATGGTTAGCGCCACTTTTCGCGTCACCTGAGCAATAAAACAAAATCAAAAGTGCTTATTTATACTGCTCACATAGGACTAAAAAGTCTCTTTACTACAGCATCAGCAGTATGCTACTAATAGCTTGACTCTATACACAAAAAGCCCATTCCGAGGTTTAGGTGTTTGGGGCAATTGCCCCAAGGGATGGGTTGAACTTATACGACTCTACGCTACTACTATTATACGAGCGTCTTGACCACTACACCACCGAGGTAGGTTTATTTTAGGAAACCTTGGGTAGGAAGGAATCCTTAGTAAAGCTTTTAATAAGTTTATTTTACCGTTTTTCAGCACCGAAATCTATCTTGTTAAATCGAAGTACCTAACTCTGTCAACCAAATCGCCGTTTTCTCGTGGAAAGAAGACCAAAACAGGTCTACTATTTAATTAGCGTAACAGATGATTTTTTTCCATTATCTGCAACTCGTATCTGGGTTCCTTGTAGAACACGCCCCTGTTTGATACATGAGTAAGAGTAACTAAAACTTTCAAAGTTCCAAGCAATGTACACACAAAATTAATATTTTATTTGCATGGATATTTACCTTTTCAATGTGCTTCTGTAGATTTCGGACTCCACTTTCACGACAATAGTTCTTAATGAGCACTTGAATGGCGGAAGGTTCCAGGGTAATCTAAAATGAGAAAGCGAATACATTAGAGTTAGCTATGGCTGTCCGATCCATCGATCCCAAACTTTCAAGAGCAAATGTTCTTTAGGCGTTTAACATGTTTGCCAAATTTCATGTCTATGCTTGAAGTCAAACCCCCCAATCTCCAGATCCGAAGTCCAACGTATCTCCTTTGGCAGTATCTTCTTCTTCCTCCCCTTTTCCCGTGTACAGACGAGGTGGGCGTTTTTCGTCAGCCTCTCAATCACCCCTAACTAGGGTGATTGCTTTGGGCTGACTTTTGGTTTTGGCACTCAACCTTTGCTATTTGTTTAGCAAGGGAAATTCAGGCTGGTATAGAATAGAATATATCTTGTTTATCCTGCCAGAATGAGACTGAAAAGTCCCTTTACTCCCGCAGTCTAAACAAGGTCTTATATATTTCATAGGTATACTCCCTGTTTAAAGTCCTCCAGCCAGACCAAGCTGGTCTGCTCCCTATTGAACGTCCTTCCATCCAAATTAAGGATAAACAAGGTAAATTTTATTAAATTCTATTAAATAATACCTGTTCCGGCGATAGTCCAGATTCCTTCATCGCCTGCGGTATGAGATACTGGGCCGCAATCGCCACCTTCTCTTCCGCAACATAACCGGATACGTCAATCATTTCCATGCGGTCCCGCAGCGGCTCCGGAATCGTATCGATAACGTTGGCCGTACATATGAACAGGACGCGCGATAAATCGACTGGTACGTCCAGATAATGATCTAGGAAGTTGGCGTTCTGCTCCGGGTCCAGCATTTCCAACAGGGCCGACGCTGGGTCCCCTGAATAACCTCTGCGAGAAGAGAGAACAGAATATTTGATGATAGAATAGAATAGAACACAAGAGAATAAAATAGAATGTAAACAAGTCTTATAGCCAGCCTAGTTAGCGCCAGGCAGGGCCGTGCTTAGAGCCCCCCCCCCCCCCCGGGATTTCAGCCCTATTCCAGAAGGATAAACAAGTGGGAGCGCACTGCCTTGAAGTAATACCATGCTTTGCCTTGGCTGTGTATAGCATCCAATAAAATAATAATAATAATAATAATAATAATAAATATATAAAATAAATATGACGATGATCAGCATCGAACCTAGACCTTTCTGCATGGCAAAGGCTTCCACTTACTTTCCGATCTTGTCCACTTCGTCTATGAGTACAAGAGGGTTCTCTGTCTTGGTCTTCTTCATACATTGGATCACTTTGCCTGGCATAGCGCCCACGTAGGTTCTCCTATGGCCTTTGATCTCAGCCACATCCGACATGCCACCCACACTGAATCTGAAATACTGAAGTGGTGTAGTGGTTAGTGGTTAGCACGGTGGACTCTGGCTCTGGAGGTTCGTGGTTCGATTTTTCTTTAGCGGGGAAGTCAGAAAATTTACTTTTCTGAAGGAAGCAGAGTCAGAAGTAAAAAAAAAATTAGCGGGGAACGACTTCTCGCCAGCTTAGTTAGCTTGCAAGAGCTAGGTCGCGGGTTCGATTCTGAGCCGAGGCGAACTTTGTCCTAAACAAAAGAGGTAATGCTTTTCCTATCCTGCCCTCCTTGTCTTTCCAATTTCGGAGCAATAAAATCTTCGTTCTTTGAGCACTTAGAAAAAAAAAATCTACTTACCTCTCTATTGAGAGCTCGAGCAATAGATTTGGCTATACTGGTTTTTCCCACCCCCGGAGGTCCGTAAAAGCAGAGGATTTTGCCCTGGGTTGTTCCCTTCAGTTGACTCACAGCGATAAACTCTGAGAATGAGATAAACAAGGTCGTTAGAAGCTTACAAAAGAATTTTCACAATTTTTGTCGATATCACAGTATTACTAAGGCCAGCCATTCACGATCAGTTTTAACTGTCAGTTCAAGTATCTTCAGTTAAAAATATAAATTTTTTATAATCCTCAGTTTAGACCATCAGTTCAATCGAACTGTCAGTTCACCGCCATTCACGATCAGTTTTAACTGACAGTTCAAACTGTCAGTTAGAACTGTCAGTTAAACCTGATCGTGAATGGCCGGCCTAAGAGCCTCCTTTACTGATCTCTGTGAACTCTGTATATCTCTATGAACTTTGTATATTTTCTTGTTTTCTTTCCTTGTAATGCCACCACTGGTCATTACTAGCCATTAGTCCTCAAGAGGCAGAGTCCACCCTGTATTCAAATTACAAAAAAAATCGCCTCTGCCGGGAATCAAACTTGGAACTCACCTAGAATTCGTTTCTTCACATCCTCCATGCCATAATGATCATCATCCAATATCTTAGCCGCCTGCGTCAGGTCTAGATAGCCTCCTTTACTGATCTCTGTGAACTCTGTATATCTCTATGAACTCTGTATATTTTGTTTTCTTTTCTTTTAATGCCACCACTGGTCATTACTAGCCATTAGTCCTCAAGAGGCAGAGTCCACCCCGTATTCAAATTACAAATAAAATCGCCTCTGCCGGGAATCGAACCTGGAACTCACCTAGAATTCGTTTCTTCACATCCTCCATGCCATAATGATCATCATCCAATATCTTAGCCGCCTGCGTCAGGTCTAGATTCTCCTCAGATTGTATCCCCCATGGGAGAGAAGTTAGCCAGTCCAAATAGTTCCGGGTTACATTAAACTCGGACGAGTGAGATTCCAGGAAGCCCAGCTTGGCGAGCTCTTCGTTCAGAACCTCCATGACTGGAGGAGGCACTTTCTTGTCCTGGACAAAGAAGGATGAAGACGTCGAATTAGAAACTAGTGTACTATTCATAGCATTTCAAAGGGTTACTTTCTGGTAATTCTCGTGTTGACCCAGCACCTAAGTATTGTGTCTCTATCGTCCCTCTGATGAGGGACATACTACGGGATGGGTATGCTACGACACAGACCACATGAGTCTAATGGAGCCGTTGTGTTCCATTGCTACGGAATAAAAACAGCGGTGAAACACTCATCTTTTTTAATAAATAAATAAATAAAAAAACTAGTGTACTCCCTCTATTCATTGGGGTGAAAAAGTTACAGAAAGGGAATGGATTAAGGTAATAAATTCTAATAATATTCATCTGGTCAACTTTGGTTTGAATAGAAAATAAACAAGATTAAAAATATGTCTCATAACCAAACTCTTGAACTTCTTCTGACCGAAGAAAACACTAAAGGAATTTTCTTCAACTAATTTTTCCCCAGAATTCATTCACCCTTCGTCCCCAGAATGTTTTACCTTTCGTTCCTGGAATTTACCTTAATGAGTTTCAGGAATCTCTTAACATTAATCGTTCCCGGAATTTATTACCTACGTCACCCAGATGACCGGTTAGGAAGAGGCTACCATCGGATTTCTTGTCGTCGGCAGCGTCTGTGGCCACGGAGGTGGGTTTGCGCACTGAGGTCTCTATGAACAGCGTTGAACCACCTGGAAAAGAAAGGAAACAAATTTTAAAATTAATTATAAATAAATCGTAAACCTCGCTAGATTTAAAAAAAAAAAAAAAAAAAAAAAAAAAAAGGGAGTTTTGTTTTTTTTGGGGGGTTTTTACATTAGACTCATGTGGTCTGTCCCTCATAAGATGGGCGATAAGAGACAATACTTCCCATTATGGTGATGGGTGAACACGAGAACACCAGAAAGTAACTTGTTGATTGTAATCGAAAAAAAGAGAATAAATTTTGTCGATGGTGGGGATCGAACTTGACTTTTTTTTTATTTTATTGTAATATAAGTTAGAAATGTAACAAATTACAAAGTCATACAAATGATAATGAGGGGGAAAAGAAAAAACAAACAATATTTATGTTCCCGGAATACCTTACCTTCAAGCATTCCCTGAATCTCTTACCTAAATTTGTTCCCGGAATTTACCTTGATTCGCACCCGGAATTTACCTTGATTCGTTCCCGGAATTTCTCCTCAATCGCGTCCTTATCGTCCTTCTCCAGTCCCAACTCCTTCTTGATCGCCTTCAGTTGCTCCTGCAGGATGTACTTGCGATGTTGTTGTTTGACCTTCTCTTCTACTTCCCGGCCGATTTTCTGCTGCAACTTGTTCAACTCCAGCTCTTTCTTGAGCAGACTGAGCGACAGCATGAGTCGCTTTGGAATCTGTGGAAAGAGTCAATGAGTGAGTGAGTTATGAAAACGAACTACTCTTTTCGGTGGACTAATAACTCAGGATTAAAACTCTTCAAAGCCAGCCTAGTTAGGCCAGTCACGCACTATCAGGTACACCTGATCTGGTCCGCCCGTCAGGTCTATGTACCTGATAGACCCTGATAGTGTGTGTTCTCATCAGGTCTACCTGATAGTGAGTGGCTGGCCTTAGCTTGGAGGGTAGCACACCGCTAAGTCGCGGTTTTGGGCTGACTTTTGGTTTTGGCAACAAAAAAATTACGAGCGGATGAGCTTCGCACTTAACCTTCGCTATTTCTTCAGCAAGGGAAAATTCAAGCTGATATCCTCCCTGTTTAAAGTCCCCCAATCAGACTATTTAAAATATTCTTCTTTTTTCTTCGCCTTTTCCCGTGTTTAGACAAGGTCGGTGTTTTTCGTCAGCCCTCAACCAGCCCTAGGGTGATCGCTTTTGAGCTGACATTTCATTTGGTTTTCGGTGGGGTACTATTTAAAACACTACTGATAATAAAAACCACTTACGTCCATTTCCTCTAGAATGGCCTGCTGTTCCGTGCCTTCAGCCCCGGTCAGTGCCGCCCCCAGGTCCGCCAAATATATCGGATTGTCCACCACTGGCGAGTTCTCCTGCTGAAGAAGAATCATCAGTTGCTCCTTATACAGGGGGTTCATACTGATAATGTCCCGCACTGTTTTGATCACCTCTTGCATCAGCGCCTGGGGGGAAAAGAAGATAGATAGAATATACCCTGTTTATACTGCAAGAATGAGACTGAAAAGTCCCTTTACTCCCGCAGTTTAAACAAGGCCTTATATATTTGGTACAGCTGCTCCTTATACAGGGGGTTCATACTGATGATGTCCCGCACTGTTTTGATCACCTCTTGCATCAGCGCCTGGGGGGAAAAGAAGATAGATAGAATATACCCTGTTTATACTGCAAGAATGAGACTGAAAAGTCCCTTTACTCCCGCAGTTTAAACAAGGCCTTATATATTTGGTACAGCTGCTCCTTATACAGGGGGTTCATACTGATGATGTCCCGCACTGTTTTGATCACCTCTTGCATCAGCGCCTGGGGGGAAAAGAAGATAGATAGAATATACCCTGTTTATACTGCAAGAATGAGACTGAAAAGTCCCTTTACTCCCGCAGTTTAAACAAGGCCTTATATATTTGGTACAGCTGCTCCTTATACAGGGGGTTCATACTGATGATGTCCCGCACTGTTTTGATCACCTCTTGCATCAGCGCCTGGGGGGAAAAGAAGATAGATAGAATATACCCTGTTTATACTGCAAGAATGAGACTGAAAAGTCCCTTTACTCCCGCAGTTTAAACAAGGCCTTATATATTTGGTACAGCTGCTCCTTATACAGGGGGTTCATACTGATGATGTCCCGCACTGTTTTGATCACCTCTTGCATCAGCGCCTGGGGGGAAAAGAAGATAGATAGAATATACCCTGTTTATACTGCAAGAATGAGACTGAAAAGTCCCTTTACTCCCGCAGTTTAAACAAGGCCTTATATATTTGGTACAGCTGCTCCTTATACAGGGGGTTCATACTGATGATGTCCCGCACTGTTTTGATCACCTCTTGCATCAGCGCCTGGGGGGAAAAGAAGATAGATAGAATATACCCTGTTTATACTGCAAGAATGAGACTGAAAAGTCCCTTTACTCCCGCAGTTTAAACAAGGCCTTATATATTTGGTACAGCTGCTCCTTATACAGGGGGTTCATACTGATGATGTCCCGCACTGTTTTGATCACCTCTTGCATCAGCGCCTGGGGGGAAAAGAAGATAGATAGAATATACCCTGTTTATACTGCAAGAATGAGACTGAAAAGTCCCTTTACTCCCGCAGTTTAAACAAGGCCTTATATATTTGGTACAGCTGCTCCTTATACAGGGGGTTCATACTGATGATGTCCCGCACTGTTTTGATCACCTCTTGCATCAGCGCCTGGGGGGAAAAGAAGATAGATAGAATATACCCTGTTTATACTGCAAGAATGAGACTGAAAAGTCCCTTTACTCCCGCAGTTTAAACAAGGCCTTATATATTTGGTACAGCTGCTCCTTATACAGGGGGTTCATACTGATGATGTCCCGCACTGTTTTGATCACCTCTTGCATCAGCGCCTGGGGGGAAAAGAAGATAGATAGAATATACCCTGTTTATACTGCAAGAATGAGACTGAAAAGTGTGGTTCGTACTCGGAATGACTGCCTTTCTCCAATTCTGTCCTCCTTATTTCTTCGATTTTGGGATGGTAAGACCTTAGCAGTTAGATACAGTCGTACAGTTCCCTCTGTCAAACCTTTCCTAAAATAATAATAATAAAAAGATTGGCTTAAAAGGCCAATGAAATGAAAGTAAAAAAATATATAAAATATTAAATATGTAAATACCTTTTGGTCCTTCATCTACATCTTCGTAAGGTGCTACGATTTTGATTCTCCTATGTGCTAGTAATACCAATCGCAATCGATCAGGAAGAGTAAGAACTTCACGAATATGGACAAATGATCCCACTGAGTATACTTCGGACAAATCTTTCACCAAGGACACTTTGTGATCACTGAAACCAAAGGATATTAGGATAGCATTTAGTTTAGTTGACATATTTATTTATTTAATATTACCTTATTTATACTTGCTGACATATTGCCTGACCATGTTCTCAGTTCCAAGTAGTTGACAGTTTTTTTTTTTTTATGATAAAAACTGCCTTATCAAAGAAAAACTGAGAAGAATCAAGGTCGGCCCTGCTTGAATAGGACTGAAAAGTCCCTTTAATCTAGCCATAGGCAGCTGCTGTAATTATGGTCTAATTCTCAAATTATATTAATATTGGGGACAACATTCCATACCATAGCTGGGATTGAACCCACACCCTCCTGTTTACCAGGCGAGTGTCTTGACCACTACATGATTGAGGCTTTCTTTTCTAAACACTTTCAAGTTTCAAGGTATTACCTATACAAAGAAAAAAAAAAAAAAAAAAAAAAAAACAAAAAGGCAGCTGCTATAATTATGGTCTAATTCTCAAATTATATTGGGGACATCATTCCATACCATAGCTGGGATTGAACCCACACCCTGCTGTTTACCAGGCGAGTGTCTTGACCACTACATGACTGAGGCTTTCTTTTCTCAACACTTTCAAGTTTCAAGGTATTACCTATACAAAGAAAAAAAAAAAAAAAAAAAAAAAAAAAAAAAAAAAAATTTTTTTGCTTTTGTCCTCCATTACACGTTCTTTTTTGTGTGCCCCCAGAGGGTCTCTCACGTACCCCTAATAGGGGTACGCGTATTCCCGGTTGAAAATCGCTGATGTAGATAAAAATATGAAGCATGCGCGAACTTCAAGGTATTGAAGCGTGTTGCTTCAAATGAAAGCAACACGCGACGTCTTAGTCTATAGGTAATTTTATTTATACAATATTTCAATCACATTATCTGCTTTTTAGCTAAATCCCCTTCAGGGGTGAGCTATTCATTTCTAACGAAAGTCACTACTTTGGGTCGGGGTTGTGTTTTTTGGGTCACTAGGAAGCTATTCGCTATGAAAACTCATTTTTTTCCCCAAGGAGCACAGTGCGCCTTCGGGAAATATTGTCTTATTGCTCCGTGTGCCAAGGAACTTACTATGAGGCTACGACACATATCCGGAGAACTTCGAACAAAATAATATCTGCAGTAGTTTTTAGTGGTATAAAAATAACGAAGCGAATACAACAGCCCGTCCACTATACCTTTTTTATTACTATCGTAGGTAATAATAAAGGAAGGACGGGCTAAAAATGAAAAACGATTTGATCGTAGGTACTTCTTTTTTTTCCAAATGCGAAAGATCGTTCAAAAAATTAAAACTGAACCAAGAAGCGTTATTTAAGAGTGAAAGAGTCTATAGGAAAGCTTTGTAGTCTTTGTACCCTATTGAAACGCTTTCATGTTTCGAAGAAAAAGTCAAATCCATCAAATGCGAAAGATCGTACAAAAAATTAAAACTGAACCAAGAAGCGTTATTTAAGAGTGTAGGAGTCTAACTTTAGAAAAGCTTTTGTACCCTATTGAAACGCTTTCATGTTTCGAAGAAAAGAGTCCGATCCCTCCGCAGCTGGGCAGAACAGCTTAGAGTTTCTTGTGCCAAAACAGGTAGCTGAACAAAATAAAACTGAACCAAGAGGCGTTATTTAAGAGTGTAGGAGTCTAACTTTAGAAAAGCTTTTGTACCCTATTGAAACGCTTTCATGTTTCGAAGAAAAGAGTCCGATCCCTCCGCAGCTGGGCAGAACAGCTTAGAGTTTCTTGTGCCAAAACAGGTAGCTGAACAAAATAAAACTGAACCAAGAGGCGTTATTTAAGAGTGTAGGAGTCTAACTTTAGAAAAGCTTTGTAGTCTTTGTACCCTATTGAAACGCTTTCATGTTTCGAAGAAAAAGTCAAATCCATCAAATGCGAAAGATCGTACAAAAAATTAAAACTGAACCAAGAAGCGTTATTTAAGAGTGTAGGAGTCTAACTTTAGAAAAGCTTTGTAGTCTTTGTACCCTATTGAAACGCTTTCATGTTTCGAAGAAAAGAGTCCGATCCCTCCGCAGCTGGGCAGAACAGCTTAGAGTTTCTTGTGCCAAAACAGGTAGCTGAACAAAATAAAACTGAACCAAGAGGCGTTATTTAAGAGTGTAGGAGTCTAACTTTAGAAAAGCTTTGTAGTCTTTGTACCCTATTGAAACGCTTTCATGTTTCGAAGAAAAAGTCAAATCCATCAAATGCGAAAGATCGTACAAAAAATTAAAACTGAACCAAGAAGCGTTATTTAAGAGTGTAGGAGTCTAACTTTAGAAAAGCTTT
>NW_007377656.1:218725-273699 GCF_000475195.1 Diaphorina citri
ATTGAATAGGTACACACAATCATTAGGCCTACGACACAAGATACATGTCCCGCTAGTCGACGCATCAGGACCGTCCTGGCAGACAGTCAGAAAAGTGTCGTGCGCGGAAAGGTCTTAGCTAAGACCTACACTATGTAAGGTCTCGAGACTTTTCCACCACATATTGTATCTACGTCGTCTCTAAAGACTATATCATCGATAAACTGCACTCTCATTTAACAGCGTGCTTACAATAGTGACAGACAGAGTTATGCTCTGGAAGCTTCAGATGTGTCTGATTGTTTGGACACTAATTTTGGATTTTGTATCTGACTTGAGATGCTGAATTAATTTGTTGTGATGAGTAAAATGCCTGGGACTGTAAAAAGAAAGTAATAATCGAATGAGATGAGATGCAAGAAAAACATACTAAAGTTCAAACCATAAGAGGATGAAGAGATAAGAACAGAGTGATCGTGAGGATTGTCTTGGTGAGTTTTGTCAAGGAAGAAGAGAGAGTGCAGGGAAAGGAGGGAGGGGGTAAAAAGAGAGGAAATGGATGTGAAGAGAGTGGTCTTTAGTCTTTAACTTACTTGAAGTTGTCATCGTTTTCAGCCGCCATCTGCATGACATGGTAGAAGGTGTCGTTGTAATCTGTGGTGATGTTGATGCTATGCTGGGCAGTCACGTTGCTGCCCACCCACAGTGAATAGCTCACGACTACTTTGTCCGATTTGGCTTCCGGCTTTCCAGAGGATTTCCCGGACGACTTTGCGTTACCTTGACCTTGAAAATAAAATCGAATGCACACTCATGAGAGCCGAGGCCTACATTAAAGTCACACCAAACCCTTCTCTCTTTTTCGCTAATATCTGAGTCGCTCCGCGTCAGAGTGCATTGGAGATTTGTCTATTGGTTTGAAAACAAAATTTCCTATTATTTTCACTATTATTTGACATATTTACTCAGTACCGGTCCGGTCCGGATTTAGAAGCGGTTAAAATTCAGCAAGATCCAACGAAAAATCATCTTTGCTCCTTTACTGTGGGGCGAACTCCGAAAATTGAGAGCAGCCACGGGTACATCACTGTTTGGACTCCTGTCCCCCCCCCCTCCACGAAATCCTGGATACGGTCCTGTAAAAGGAGACTTTTTCTTAGTGGCTACTACAGGTTACTGAGCTCCTAGTCTTCTACCCTTACCTGAACCCTTTTTTATTTGATTTGTTTCGGGCGCATTCTTCTTTCCGTTCAGGGGTTTCGATTTGGGCTTCAGCATTTTGTCGTTGATGATTTTGGCCTCTTTGGCGGCTTTCTTGTTGGGTTCGGGTGACGTGGGTGGGGGTGCGGCTTTTGTCGGTGCTTGTGCAAGGGGCTTGAACGAGATGAGGGTGGACGCCGAGTCCAGATCAGAATCTGAGGGGGGAACAATTAATTACGTGTTTGGAATCGTTGTAGTTTTTCATAATTATTACCTAAATTACTTTCATTTAATACCTATTTAATATATTAATTAATTGATTACATTGATCGCCCTTTGTTGAGTTTATCCTCATTTGAACAGTTTTTATCAGTTTGAACAATTAAAGAATAAATTTATTATACCAACCTCAGTGGCGCAGTAACGCGGTGGACTTTGGATCTGGAGGCTGGATCTTTTTAGGTAGGATTTTTTTATATTTTATTCTTCAGATCAATTCAATCTCGAGCTCAATAAACTTTGAGCTGAACCCTCCTCGTCTAAAACTTTAGCAGTAAGCTAACTGAAAATTCCAATATCTCAGTCAAGCGATATTTAAGCTAAGGAAACAATAACTGTGTCAAGAAAGATAGGGATATGATTGGAGAAAAAAAAAAAAAACAAAAAATGGGATGAGGTGTGACAGTTTTACCGATAAGAAAATGTATTTCTCTACGCCATTATCTTCCGATTACTAACTGATAGTGATAGCAATTTATGATGGATACTATGACTGGAATCTACATTACAGTCAGGGACCTAGCCTGTGTTTTTGTGTCAATTGTGAGGTAATGACACTATTATACGTGTTTGGAAGGGACCGACTTTTGAAGTAATCACGGGTCACGGATCGTCAGCTTTTTTTAAGCAAAAAGTCAACTATTGAAGAAGGACCAACTTTTGATATTTGGGTGACTTGATGTCCAAAATAAAGACCGCGGTTAGAACGGTTTGCTGTTATCTGTGAGTCCTGTATACAGGCATGGCATTTTATTTTACCTCCCCTCCGTTTTCTTTCATAAATCCTTATCAGTTTTTTGTACGCCCTTACCTACGTAGGTACTCTACCTATGTAGGTACCTACCCTTACCTACGTAGTTCCTTTTTCTTTTGATACAAAAAAAAGCTTCTTCCCTGCTTCGTCGTTTGTGAGATTGCAGTCTTCTAGTCCTGGGTCTGTCAGACAGTCTGGGTGTGAGTGACGGAAAAATCTAGAGACCTACTTCTGTCAGACCGTCTGAGAGTCTGAGAGACCTAGGTCTCAAGCTTTTTCCGTCACCCACCACCCATGTTCCGACTGTCTTTCTGAGCCTTTTTCTCGGAACAGTTACAAAGTTTTGTTCAGGAAACTTTCAGGATTCTCTGTCGCCCTGTCAATCACAGGAAGGAAAGGCCTAAGAGAGGTACACGGAAATTGAAAATTTCCAAGACGAAGGAAATAGAAAGAAGTGATTTTCATTTTCTGTGACAGTTTTGCTTCGTGCTTTCTGTTTCCATTGGAAACGGTTTATTAACCTTTGAACATCCTGACTTCCTTCTCTCTTCGCTTTCTGGACGATAAGACCTTAGCAGTTACAGTGCCCTCTATCAAACCTCTTGAATAAATAAATAATAATAATAAAATAACTTTTGAACTTTTCTATTCCTCAAGTGCGTCGTTAGACAGAATCATGGATTTGTTACGTTCCCCTGTGTTTGTGACGAAAGGGACCGAAATTGTAAGTACCTCTATGGGCATAACTAGGTATACCTACTCATGAATCATGGAAATGACAATGAACTGAAAGATAAAGGCCAGCCCCTCACTATCATCAGGTAGACCTGACCTGATTTGATAGACGCAAACTGCTATGGGGTCTTATCGTCTCGAATTCGAAGAGAGAAGGAAGGCAGAATAGGAGCAAGCCAGCCGTTCCGAGAACGAACCTTATCTGTTTAGAATAAAATCCGCCCCTGGCGAGAATCGAACCCGCGACCTAGTGATTACAAAGGCAGACGCGATACCTTCCACGGTGACTAGGCTTCGACTATCTATAGAACAGAACTGTTTATATTGTTTGCTTTGATTTTGCCAGCCTAGTTAGCTTGGTTGGTAGCTTGTCTGCCTTCTAAGCGCTGGGCCGCTAGTTCGATTCCCACCCGGGGTGTATTTTATCCTGAACGGATAATGTTCGTTCTCGGAACGGCTGGCTTTCTCCTATCCTGTCTTCCTTCTCTCTTCGATTTCGGGACGATAAGGCTTTAGCAGTTACAATTCCCTCTGTCAAACCTCTTGAAAAAAAAAAATTGCTTTGATTTCAGATTTTCTCCCTCCTCAGTATCGCGTTCATAGTGGCTTCCCTCGAGCCTTCCGCCTACATTTTCTACAGCGAAGTTGTCTACGCCAGCTTCTACGGCTATCTTCTCCTCAATCTCGTCGTTCTACTGGGATTCCTTATGCAGGAGCCTGTGTCTCAGAAATTGGTAATTGATGAAGGTTCATTACAGTACAGTAGAACCTCGATTATTTCAACTAATTGGACCGAGGGTAGTTCAAATAATCGAAAGTTGAAATAATTGAAACTCCGTATAAAACAATGAAAAAAGGGCAAATTTTGAATACCAAAGAACAAAATGGTTTATAGGTAATTGCTCTATTTTGAACTGATTTTGGAGTTGAAATAATCGAGGTTCTACTGTACATTGAAAGGGGGGTCTTTTCTGACGAAATTCCGTAATTTCTGTATGCGGAGTCCAGTATGTAGGACTATTGCAGCCCAAAGGTTCTTATTTATTTCGGGGAGCGTCTTTTAACAGGGATTACTGGAGTAGACCAGCTTAGTCTGGCTGGGGGACAGCTTGTTCTGGTAAGGTCTGGCTGGGGGACTTTAAACAGAGAAAGTATACCAGCTTAGTCTGGCTAGAGGACTTTAAACAGCTAGGAAACCAGCCTAAAATTTCCCTTGCTAAAGCAATAGAAAAGGTTGAGGGCGAAGGGCATGCACTCGTAAAATTTTTGTAGCTAAAACCAAATGTCAGCCCAAAGCAATCACCACGGGACTGATTGAGAGGCTGACGAAAAAATCCGACCTCGTCCGAAAACGGAAAAAGTCACTGAAGAAGTCTCTACAGCCGCCATTTTAGTTTCCAAAAGGGACCGGGTTCCGTTTCCGAAAGTTTCCCGAAAAATACTCAGTAGTTTGAATAATATAGCTCTGACCGAAGGCCAGCCACTCACTATCAGGTTCGTCTATCAAGTCTACCTGATACCTAATGAGCACACACACTATCAGGTAGACCTGACAGGCGGACCGGATCAGGTGATACCTGTCAGATCTACCTGATAGTGAAAGGCTGACCCAAGTTATAGGTCCCAGGGAGGATCTGCCGTGGACAGTAGGGGTGAGATTCGTAGAAGCTTAACTTTTTTTTCTTTTTTTTTCCTCAAGGAGACCAAATGTAGGATAGATAACGTTTGATAGAGGGAACTGCAACTGCTAAGGTCTTATCGTCTTGAAAGCGAAAAGATTACAGGATAGAAGAAAGCCAGCCGTTCCGAGAACAAACAAAATCCATCCGCAGCCTATCGCTTGCAAGGCAGACGCGCTGCCAACCAAGCTAGCATTAACCCTTCCTTTAGGGCGAGAGGAGAGAGACAGAGGGAGATAGAGAGAAAGAGAGAGAAGGGAGAGAGAGAGAGAGAGAGAGAGAGAGAGAGAGCGAGCGAGAGAGCGAGAGCGAGAGGGAGGGAGAGAGAGAGTGAGAGAGAAAGACAGAGACATTAACAGAAATGAAAAACAATTAAATTACCAGTACCTACATTCACTGCTAGCTTTCGGACACTGTGGAGTTAGGTAATTAAGAGATGAATTCAAATGCGCATAGCAAGACTTTCACTCCTACTTCCTCTCAACTTAGTTTTCAACCTTCGTTAAATTTCACTCCTCCATCCCTCTTTTAAAAAGAGGTTTGATAAAGGGACCTGAACACGAGGCTAAGTGGGCCCCACAACAGCCTGTCACGGAATCAATCATTTGCATGATACAAATTTCTTGACCCGACCGGGAATCAAACCCGGGTCTCCCACGTGCAAGGCAAGTGCAGTGACCACTACGCCATGGGAGCTGACAAGATTAGAAATAAGAATATTGTAATTGTAAATTGTGCATAATGTGTGTTAACAGCATAATAAATTAATAAATATTAAATATTAAATAAATTAAGACAATAAAAGTATCCATAATGATATAAACGGCAAGAAATAATGTTAATACATAGGATGTCTAATATAAACCTAACCAATACTTAACAAAGGTTTTACACACATCATTTTCTTTCATACAGAAGTTATGGGAAAGCAAATAAATTTTCCTTGCTAAAGTACTTAGTACTTGTAAAATTTGTAGCCAAAACCAAATGTCAGCCTAAAAGCACCCTAGGGCTGATTGAGAGGCTGACAAAGAGTGCCAACCCCGTCTGAACATGGGAAAAAGCAAAGAAGAAGTTCAGTTATCTACTTTTAAACGTTGTTTGCACCACCTTGAAAATTTCGTCATTAATATTTTCAGCTGTTGACATATGGCAAGAATACGGCCAGTTCTCTATCGGGTGTATGGAAAGTCATGGAGTGGACTGGGTCCGTAATGTTCTGGAACGAGGTCTCAGCCATGGCGGTATTCATGCTGCAAGTGGCGTTATTCTGTGGGAGACGTACAGGGAGTTTGAGAACTGTATGCTGGCTTCCCTACAGGTAAGTGGAATAGTATAGAATAAGTGTTTATCCTGCTGGGATAGCAGGTTCAATAGAAGGGACTATAAGGAAGAGGGAGAAAAGATTAAGGTGTGTCCATACATGCTCACTTACTCACCTAGTTGACCGGCCGCCGATCGATGTTGACTAAACCATCCACACTGCCGCGACAACATATCGATCAGCGGTTGGTCGACTATGTTTGGGCTCACCTTTAGAAACCCAGCCATTAAAAGAATGAACCTTATAAATTTCGCCCCGGGCGGTAATCAAACCCGCGACCTAGTAGGGCTAACAAATCAAATCAAATTGTTTCAAATCAAACCTCCCAGAAGGTTCTTTAGGGAAGTTCTATTGTAAACTTATGTTATTGTTAAAAATAAAGTAAACTATTTCAATCTGGTTATTGTAAACTTTCGGTGTTCTTGTCTTGACCTACGATACTGACCACACGCGTCTAATGTAGCTGTTGTTTCTTTGCTACGAAATAAAAACGGCGGTTGTTTCACCGCTCATCTTAAAAAAAAGCAATCAATCAATATCTACTTCTCCAATTTTCACCTGTTTTCAGGCATCGAACCCAGACCCTTCCTCTGAGCCGGTCCTGGAGCAGCAGAAGCGAGTGGGCTCGCTGTTCAAACGTCAGCTGTCCTGCCCTCTGATGGACATGGAGCGAACTTTCGCCGAGTTCCATGCGTGGCTGTCTGGCGTGAATAACGAGGGAGGTCGAGTGGTCGACGTCAAAGCCGTCGAGTTCGGATACAAGGGAGCCCTGGCCAAGTTGGCCAAGATTTTGACGTTTGAAGAGACACTGGTGAGGGTTTTTGGTGCTTAATCCCCTTTAGGGTTGAGCTATTCATTTCTCGGCAAATCAAACAGCTAGTAAGGAAAGTTTAAGGCGTGAGAAACTTCCTTACCACACATTTTGGACTTTTCCAGTGGCGTGTGCTGTTTTTCGAATTTATAGGGAATTTTTTATTTATTTAAGTTCTTCATTATTATAGAGGTTTATTCCGTTTTGAAAATCTCACGACACGTCTAGAGTTTTGTTCTCAGAATAGACGGCTGTCTCCTTACCTGTCCTCTCTTAGATTTCTTGACTACAAGACCTCTGTTGTTACGGTTCCTTTAATAAAACCTCTTCTTGTTTACACAGATGTGCACGGAGTCGAACTCGCGACTCCCAACCTACGAGTCCTACTTGAGCTACGAGAAGAACCCGAAGGAGGGAGGTAACAACCCCACCCGTGTACAGACACTGTATGAGAGAGCCCTCGCTGATCTACCCCTTACTGGTGAGTTAATTCAATCACAAATTTCCTGTGGTAAAGCAGAGCTTTTTCACACCTTTTGTGGCTAAGGTCTTACTGTCCCGATTTTTTTTTTTTTTTTTTTTTTTTTTTTTTTTTTTAACCCCCCCGCTTCTCCACTTCTGGGCATACTTTGAAGCCTCGCGCAGTCGAAATCTGGAGAAGATGCGACTGGTTTGGAACGATATATTGCGAGACTATGGGACCGACAAGGCTGCCATCTGGTGCCAGTATATTGCAATGGAAAGGTATGCCTGAAGATGGTAATAGAATATACTCCGTTTATCCTGCTAGAATGAGACTGAAAAGTCCCTTTATTCCCGCAGGCTAAAGCTAGAGATCATTTGGATTTCATTAATGAATAGAATGTACCTTGTTTATCCTGCTCGAATGAGACTAAAAAAAAAGAAACTATTTAAATGGTAAAATGATGATGAAAGAAAGAATCATTTTGATTTCATTAATGAATAGAATATGCCTTGTTTATCCTGCTCGAATGAGCTCAAATGGTCCACTCTGCCTCTTAGCCACTCAACTAGCCTATCGTGTACTATTTGTGTTCAATTTTATGCTATCAACTTATCACTTGAGCTGTCCATTGTGATTTTTTTGCAGACAATTCGGCGATCACAAGCACCTACGGAAGTTGTACCAACGAGCGTTGAGCTGCAAAACCGACTGGCCCGAGTCCATAGCCACCGACTGGTTGACCTTTGAGAAACAAGAGGGCAGTTTGGACAGCTATGAGTTCGCCTGTGGACGAGTGGAGGAGAAAATGAAACAGGTGGAGAAGGAGAGGGAGGAGGCGAAGAAAACGGCTGGCGGAGGAGGAGGTGGAGGTGGAAATAAAGCAAAGAAGAAGAAAGGAAAGGAGAAGGCCGAGGAGTTAATTCATGTTCGCTTCACTTCTCCTTCAGATCAGCACAAATAGTTAGCCGCCCCCTACGCCCCTACCAAGCAGGTCATTTGCTAAAGTTTAAGCTGATAAAACAATACCATTGTAATTATTTAATTAAGTAGGAACCTCATTCAAGTTCACCTCCCCCTTTCCCCTTCAGATTAGCACAAATGGTTCACCACCCCCCACCAAGCAGTCCAAATTCGCTCACGCTGTAACGACCACGGTGATACGGAAACCCAAACCCCTCCCCCCTACTCCTACATGGAGTGATGAACAGCCTATGGATACCACTAGTGATACTACACCTAAGAAGACTGGTAAGTCCCCCCCTACTCCTACATCGAGTGATGAACAGCCTATGGATACCACTAGTAATACTACACCTAAGAAGACTGGTAAGTCCCCCCCTACTCCTACATCGAGTGATGAACAGCCTATGGATACCACTAGTGATACTACACCATCCGTCCCGGTCGGGAATCGAACCCACAGTGTAAGTAAAACAGACCTAGTGCACTTTTCCTCCTTCCCTAGTGCTTTTATGACCAAAACCACAATTTCAGCTTAAACTTAAGCCCAGATGGCTGATTTTAAAATTTTGGATTAGGATTAAAATTCTGCCAATCAGGAGTTAGTTTGACTTAGACGAAGTTTAAACTCACACTTTGTTTCCCATTATTAGGCTTCTTTCTTTTACTACGCTTGATCTCTCTCCCTTTTGTGTGGTACCTATACCTACAGATTGCAAAATCATTGAGTAAAAACTTAACTCTTTGTTTGATCCATTAGGTAGCTAATTTCCCTTTAGGGCTGAGCTATTCGTTTTGGGGCAATGTCAGAAGTTTGGGTCATGGTTATTTTATTTATTACTATTATTATTTTACTTTAAGTCCCTTTTGTCACTAGAAAGCTTCTCCCTATGATAACCCATTGTTATATTGTTATTTTTTCCCTCAGTCGTGGCAAAGGACGTACTCAACTTTCCCTCCTACCAAGATCTCTGCAGATGTCGATCCCAGCTCCCAAACCCTCCTTAAACAATAACAGTTCGACTCCTGGCAGTGACAGTAAAACCTCCACCATGAAGAGTAATGACGATTTTCGAAACATGCTATTGGGGAAGAAGTAAAGGTGTCTTTAGCATGAAAAAAGGTGATATCTCTCTTGTACTCCTGTTTATACTCTTTCTAGTTTGACAAAATGAAATCTTGAAAGGTTTGTTGACCCCTAAACCCTACTTTGCCCAATCTTCAGGTATTTAGATAGATAGATATATACTTTATTTGTAATAATAATTGTTACAATTGTTCTTCAGGTATTTGTCATGCATATTAACAGGGCCAGGCTAGGTTTGAAAAATAGAAGAACAAATTGTAAGATGGAAAGAAAATCTTTTTAGATTCATAATGGTCTGGTCCTTGGGAATGTGGTATGTCAAGTGTTTTATTTCCCTCTCTTGACAAGACCATTTCCTTTTTATTGATTTTTCATTTAATTTCTTTAATGTTTAAATTTTCATTCATAGACAGGATAGTTAAACACTGGTCTCTTTTGTGCACTGAAACTTGAAAGTAAGAAGAAAAAGAAGAAAGAAAGAAAGAAAAATCTTTATACCCTTAGAGAAAGATACTTGTTTCAGGAGTGTAACCAGTGTTATACCAATAGGACTCTTACTTTTACAATTTGTCCAAAGTATGCACTCATATATGATGAAAAATGGAACTCAAGTTTGATTACATTATACACAGTATTATGAAGTTTTGCTTTAACTCTAATGAGTTAAATAGGTACACTGTAAATCTCAATGATAATAACCTAGTAAATCATCTTGATTTGTTTCCCCCCCAGTTGAAGAATCGGACCTAAATCGGCTGCGAGAAGCATTCCGACGGATAGCACCATCCAGTAGTCATATTTCTCAGCAAGTTTTCATTCGTGAAGTTTTAGGTCCTGGAGTTCCTGCTCAGATTGCAAAGGTAACTTTTATTTCAAGTCTTGAAGAATAAAAAAAAAAAGTGAAAGTATCCAGCCCAGTCAGTGTGGAGGGTAGTTCATCTGCCTTGTCAGTGATAAGTCAAAGGTTCAGTATCAACCTGGGTGGGCCAAAGGTTATCCTATAAATTTAATGTTTATTATCAGAAATTTAGAATGGCTCTACTATTCTGTCCTCTTCCCTCCAATTTCAGAATGATAAGACATCCATTGTTACACTTCAATCAAACTTCTCTTTAATTTCAATAAATAATAATAATAAAAAAAACATGAAAATCTATTCAGGTTTTGTAAGTTAGTCCTTAATTGGTCCCTGTATGTCCTCATGTTCATAGGTTACTAATGACAATTTCTTTACATTGCAGAGTATCTTCACAGCATGTGGGGGCACAAACAAAGGTATTGCTTTCAAGGATCTGGTATGTGGACTCATTCTACTCACCAGGGGAACTATCTCCGAAAAACACAGATGTAAGTTGACAATTGAGCCCATTGATTTAAGAAGGGTGTAAGTCGGAAAACTGTGTTCTGAGGGGGGGAAAAAAATTGTAAGGTGAATATTGTCCATTTTTCAAAAGGTTTTGAACCAATTTTGACCAATAAATTAGGATTATTCCAAGGGGAAGTCCCTCTTTTTACAACTGCATTGCACTTGTAAATCGCCAAAATATCCATTTTTTTGAAAGTAGCACACCTGAAAACATGGAATTCAATATGTTATTACAATATATTGGACTTTTTTTAAGGATTTCCCTATAATAGCAGCATATCCCGAAAACGGGATCGACCCTTACGGGATTACGGTACATCCTTTTAAGAAGGGAGTAAGTCAGAAAACCGTGTTCTGAGAAAAAAAAAAAAAGTTGTAAGGTGAATATTGTCTATTTTTCAAAAGGTTTTGAACCAATTTTGACCAATAAATTAGGATTATTCCAAGGGGAAGTCCCTCTTTTTACAACTGCATTGCACTTAGCGCTGGGCCGCGGGTTCTATTCCCGCCCGGCGCGGATTTTATCCTGATGGGATAATGTTCGTTCTCGAAACGGCTGGCTTTCTCCTATCCTGTCCTCCTCTCTTCGGTTTCGGAACGATAAGACCTTGCTTGGCAGGTACAGTTCCCTCTATCAAACCTCGAGGAAAATAATGTTTTGTTGTTGTAGCGGCTTTAGCTTTCGCCGAATGGTGATGGCAGATTAAAGAGAAGGTATCTGCCTTACACCTGGGTGATGGTCTCAGCCATGTTTTTGCCTGTTTTCGTACTGTGGCACGTTTAAAATCAGGGGATTTCGTAACATATAACTAGAGCCAGCCTAGTTACCTTGGAAGGTGGAGCACCTGCATCGCACTTAACCTTTGCTAATTCTTCAAAAAGGAAAATTTCAGGCTGGTATACTCCCTATTTAAAGTCCCCAGCCAGACTAAGCTGGTCTACTCCCTGTTTAAAGACCCCCAACCAGATTCTTCCCTACCAGCCTAGTAATCTTGAAGGGTAGCGCGTCTGCCTTGTAAGCGCTAGGTCGTGGATCTAAGGCCAGCCACTCAGTATCAGGTAGACCCGAGAGGTCCGCCTGTCAGGTACCCTGATATCTGATGAGCACATCACACACACCATCAGGTAGACCTGACAGGTACGGCTGAAAAGGTCCGCCTCTCAGGTCTACCTGATAGTGAGTGGCCGGCCTACCAGGTAAGGTTCGTTCATGGAACGATAACTTTCTCCTATCCCGGGGGGCAAGTCACCTACATATGTATTTTACGTGGTCTATAAAAATCCTCATCGATAAACGCACTTTTTTTTAACAAAGGTCATTACAAAGACAGGAAAAAAGTAGCTCTGTAGCCCTTTCAGATTTAATCTGGTGTTGGGCTACACTATTTTTGGATTTTGTAATATTATTAGATTATTGAATTGATTTCTTATGATGAAGTAAAGTGCGAGGACTGAAAAATAAAAAATAAATCGGAAATGAGATGAGATGCAAGAAAACGTAGGATAAAAGTTCAAAATGAGAGGAATGAAGATAAGAACAAGAGTGAGTGAGGATTGTCTTGGTGAGTTTTGTCAAGGAAGAAGAGAGAGTGCAGGGAAAGGAGGGAGGGGGTAAAAAGAGAGGAAATGGATGTGAAGAGAGTGGTCTTTAGTCTTTAACTTACTTGAAGTTGTCATCGTTTTCAGCCGCCATCTAAATCAACGAGCACAAAGATTTCGAAAAGCATAGCACATTGCATATCTACCATTCGATTTTCTAGGCGTTTTTATGATACTAATCTTGAAGTCTTGTTACTTGGCAGGTTAGCCGCCTAATAAAGGAGGGGGGTAGAGCCTACCTTGTGCCTTCTAAGCGCTAGGTCGCGGGTTCGATTCCTGGCCGAGTCGAACTTTATCTTTATCTCATTCTCGGAACGGCTGGCTTTCTCCTACAGTCCTATATTGTCTTCCGTTTCTCTTCGCTTTACGGAAAAGACCTTTGTTGTTACAGTTCCCTCTGTCATTCCTCTTCAAAAGGAGAGAAAATAATAATAATGAAAAATCGACAAAAATAAGTAGGTACAATGTCTGTCTCAAGAGCATTTTATTATTTTATTTTTCACATATTAAAAAATTATAGTTATAATAATGGTGAGTAGGTATTTTTCAATAATTTTTTAACACAGAGACAATAAAATAGGTAGGTACTGTACCTAATAGTTCCATCAATTAGAAGCTAATAGGTACATATGTACTATGTAGATATAATCAGAAATAAGGAGGTGTAGGTGTAGGTACCTACCAATGTTTGATCTCCGCGCATTTTACTACCTAGGTACCTACCTAGAGTACCTAGTCTATGACGATGAATCTATGATGCAAGCAGCAAAAAATCTTTTTTTATTTTCTTCTTCTTCTTTTTTTTTTACCTAAAGAAAGTAGTTCAAGACTCTTATGCGACCTAAACATAAAATGTACAGTGTAAATACCTACCGAGGTACAAATCACAAAAATTAAAAATTAGTTATAGGCAAAGCTATAGAGATGTATATTTCATAATCGCATTAACCTACAAATTTACAAAACAAGAAAGATAAACTAGACATAGGTAGGTACCTATACCTACACAGTACACACAGTAAAATAATATGTATAGTAGGTGGATATTATTAGGTAGTAGGCGCCTAATATGGTAAATAGATACCTTATTATTATTATTTTTAAATTTATCGAAATTTCAACGGAGAAAAAACACACACACACACAGTCGATTAATTATTCTTAGAAAGGTAGTCGTATAGATGCTTATTATTTAGATATTTATAAATCTGTTTTATACTTACATACTTAGGGGCTATTATACCTTAAGAATATAACATCTTAGTCGATTTTTAATTACGTGGAATTAAAATGCTAGTATATTATAAAAAAGTAAAATTTATTTATTGTCCATTATTTTTTAACAGAGAGGGGGGAGAAAGTTAGAAGGTTTTCTTTTGAAAATAACAATATTTACCTATTAATTAAAAATCGCTATTTTCAATTTATTTTTCATAGGAACTTGTGAAATAGGTGATAATAAGATTATTGGGTTAGTAAAGTTTAGTATTCATCACAGTAAACTAAGCTAATACTGGTCCGGTAAATACTTCAAACAAAATGAAAAGTTGACTCAACAGTCTTAATTTAACCACAATACTTAGTATCTAGTAAATTTGCACACATGGCCTTCTGTTACATAGTGAGTAAATAAATTAATCAATAACTTAAGTTCTTAAGTAGTAAACCACCTGGGTGGTGTAGTGGTCAAGACGCTCGCCTGGTAATGAAGAGGGCGTGGGTTCAATACCAGCCGAGGTGTGGAATTTTATCTTCAGCATTGATTGCGAATTTGACAACAATATTTAAGTTGATAAGTAGCGTAATATTACTTATTTTTTAATAGTTAATTACCTAATTAGGTAATTAATGTCAGTGAAGGAGAAAAAGAAAAAGCAAAAGAATCAAAACATATCAGAGGCGAATACAAAAGTAGAAAGTAGGTACAAATAAAAATGTCTGTCATGTAGACCAGCGGTTTTCAGCCTTTTTTCGCCCGCGTACCCCTTGGGTAACCGGATTTAATCTCACGTACCCCCGCCACCATCATAATGAGTACCGAGTACCCATACCCCATCATACACACTCAGTAACTTTTGAAAAAAAAAAAAAAAAAAATCAGTACTTTTTTGAACTGTACTGCACTGATAAGCCGTCAAAATTTGCTTTTGTCCTCCATTACACGTTCTTTTTTGTGTTTGATCGTACTTCTTTTTTTTTTCCAAATGCAAAAGATCGTACAAAAAATTAAAACTGAACCAAGAAGCGTTATTTTAGAGTGTAGAAGTCTAACTTTAGAAAAGCTTTTGTACCCTATTGAAACGCTTTCATGTTTTGAAGAAAAGAGTCCAATTCCTCCGCAGCGCGCAGAACAGCTTAAGAGTTTCTTGTGCCAAAACAGGTAGCTGAACAAAATAAAACTGAACCAAGAGGCGTTATTTAAGAGTGTAGGAGTCTAACTTTAGAAAAGCTTTGTAGTCTTTGTACCCTATTGAAACGCTTTCATGTTTCGAAGAAAAGAGTCCGATCCCTCCGCAGCTGGGCAGAACAGCTTAGAGTTTCTTGTACCAAAACAGGTAGTGTTCGCCATTTTCCACCAGAAGGTCATCGACCCCCGTGGGGGCCACGAGTTGGTTGCCAGGCGGGTGTGTCGGGTCAGGAACCTGGGTCAGTCGATAGAGGAGCCAGTAGTGGTAGCTGTTGGGCTCCTCTGTGAAACCCGCGAGGGTGTGCACGTAATGGCCGTTCGGCCACTCGGTAGCTTCAAACCTGGCGGAATGGAAAATAATGTTTTGTTGTTGTTGTTGTTGTTGTTGTTGTTGTTGTTGTTGTTGTAGTAGCGGCTTTAGCTTTCGCCGAATGGTGATGGCAGATTAAAGAGAAGGTATCTGCCTTAACCTGGGTGATGGTCTCAGCCATGTTTTTGCCTGTTTTCGTACTGTAGCACGTTTAAAATCAGGTTCTCGTAACATATAACTAGAGCCAGCCTAGTTACCTTGGAAGGTGGAGCACCTGCCTCGCACTTAACCTTTGCTATTTCTAAAGGAAAATTTCAGGCTGGTATACTCCCTACTTGAAGTCCCCAGCAAGACTAAGCTGGTCTACTCCCTGTTTAAAGACCCCCAACCAGATTCTTCCCTGCCAGCCAAGTTATCTTGAAGGGTAGCGCGTCTGCCTTGTAAGCGCTAGGTCGTGGATCTAAGGCCAGCCACTCAGTATCAGGTAGGCTTGAGAGGTCCGCCTGTCAGGTACTCTGATATCTGATGAGCACATCACACACACCATCAGGTAGACCTGACAGGTACGGCTGAAAAGGTCCGCCTCTCAGCTCTACCTGATAGTGCGTGGCCGGCCTACCAGGTAAGGTTCGTTCATGGAACGATAACTTTCTCCTATCCCGGGGGGCAGGTCACCTATTTTACGTGGTCTATAAAAATCCTCATCGAAAAACGCACTTTTTTTTAACAAAGGTCATTACAAAGACAGGAAAAAAGTAGCTGTGTAGCCCTTTTAGATTAAATCTGGTGTTGGGCTACACTATTTTTGGATGTAGTAATATTATTAGATTATTGAATTGATTTCTTATGATGAAGTAAAGTGAGGACTGAAAAATAAAAAAATAAATCGGAAATGAAATGAGATACAAGAAAACGTAGGATAAAAAGTTCAAAATGAGAGGAATGAAGATAAGAACAAGAGTGAGTGAGGCTGAGGATTGTCTTGGTGAGTTTTGTCAAGGAAGAAGAGAGTGTGCAGGGAAAGGAGGGAGGGGGGTAAAAAGAGAGGAAATGGATGTGAAGAGAGTGGTCTTTAGTCTTTAACTTACTTGAAGTTGTCATCGTTTTCAGCCGCCATCTGCATGACATGGTAGAAGGTGTCGTTGTAATCTGTGGTGATGTTGATGCTATGCTGGGCAGTCACGTTGCTGCCCACCCACAGTGAATAGCTCACGACTACTTTGTCCGATTTGGCTTCCGGCTTTCCAGAGGATTTCCCGGACGACTTTGCGTTACCTTGACCTTGAAAATAAAATCGAATGCACACTCATGAGAGCCGAGGCCTACATTAAAGTCACACCAAACCCAACCCTAAATTAACTCACCTATAAGATTATATCCGTAGAAGTTGGCCGGGTCATGACACATGGCGGTCAATGCGAGGACGTAGTGCGACAACTGCTGAGGCTGCATGTGGCTCAGATGGTAGGTGTGCGTTGGGTCCAAATGTCGCCACAACTCCAGAACCAGATCGATTTCGAGCTGTTTGGCCGATAGCTCGCGCTCCCAGGTGGGGCCCCAGTTGGTCAATTGGAGGGCGGTGAGAGCGGCCGCGGATTCGGCCCCAGAGGCCCAGTCGAAGTTTCGACTCCGCTGTTCCAGAATGTATTGGAGCGCTCGCGTTACTTCCGGAGGTAACGTGTCTGAAAAACAAATTTTGTTTTAAAGACCAAGCACAAGTGCTCACGATGGTTGACTGCGGTTCAGGACGAGCCAGCCAATCTAACATGGCTAGAGCTAGAGAGCATCACCCCGGTGTATAGCAGATACATAAAGATATCTTTTATTAATTATTCTGCTATTACCATTTGGCGAAAGCTAAAGCCACTAAAACAACAACAAAAAACAAAGAAAAGGTGTCTTTTGAGATGATGGTATGGAAAAGTTTCCTCCATAATGTAGCCTCTAAAGTTACATTATACCTAATTTGACAATCCTATCACTGGTATGCTGTGTTGTCCACTATGTTATCAAGACAGTGTACGGTTTTAGTTGACGTCGACTATGTGTGGACAGGTGGACACAGCTTTAGCGTCAAACGTGTGTGTAATTGCCCATAGGTGTACATATGGAGGTAGATTTTCAATTTAGATCAATTAATTGGGATACCTAGGACAAATGCAAAATTTTACGAAGTTGGAATACTCAGGTTATGACTTAGCATTGGGACCATGTCAACCATGTGTTTGTTTTAACAGTGATATCATAAATCAAATATTGAGCCACCGCGAGTGTATAGACTGTATAGTGTAGGGTTCTTTCCTACCTTTCTGCCAGTTATTTCTCACTGCCAGGCCTGGAAATTCCAATATCTCAGTCAAGCGATATCTCAGCTAAGGAAACAATAACTGTGTCGAGAAAGATAGGGATAGGTATGATTGAAAAAAAAAAAAAAAAAACAATTAATTCTTTCATAGATCTTCTTTCTTCTTATGACCATTGCTTCTTGTTCCTTTCGAGCTTTCAGCTTCAAGTATGTGGATGATCTTCTTCAGTTTTTCAAGCATTTTTGATTTCCATTATGGTATTTTCAATTTTGTATATGTACAATTGTACAATTTGTGTGAATAAAATGTTGGCGTTTTTCGTCAGCCCTAACTAGGGCGATTGCTTTGGACTGACATTTGGTTTTGGCTATAAATTTTACGAGATGCCCTTCGCACTCAACCTTTGCTATTTCTTTAGCAAGGGAAACTGAGGCCGGTATAATTCCTGTTTAAAGTCTCACCAGCCAGATTAAGGTGGTCTACTCCCTGTCTAACGTCCCCCAACCAGACTAAGCTGGTCTGCTCCCTGTTTAACGTCCCTCAGCCAGACAACTTCAAGTTCTGTTCTCCACTTACCGCTAATATTTCGCGGAGAGTCGCAGTTGATGTCTCGGAACAGATGTAGCGACTGATTGGACAGCGCGAGCACCACATCCGCCGTCGTAGCGACGTCCGTGAAGGATCCGTCGTCCGCTTGATGTCGGAGTAGATAGTCGAGGGCGGCACTTCGGTTCCAAAGATCGTTCGGTTCGTCCAGAAAAGCCTGTGTAAACAGTAAATTTGTGTGACATATTATGAAGGTAGGCACATAAGTAATCATGGTCTTTCAACTACATAGTAATCATGGTCTTGGTCTTCAAATTCAAACGTCATCTTTTGACAGATCGTTGCGTGTGTAGTGTGTACGCAATTTTTGCCAAATCCTGATCTGTAGCTAGCCACAGTGTATAAGGTCGGCGTGGAGTCAGTAGGAACCCGTATCTTCATGGTGCAGCGTCGCTCTTGAGGTACGTTAGACCACCTTATCACACCTTATGATTCAACCCTAAATGTTTATATAGAATGCCGGTAACATATACATATTATTTTAGCAAGACGAAATGAAATTTCCCTTGCTAAAGAAATAGCAAAGGTTGAGCGCGAAGGGCAGCCACTCGTAACAAACGAAAAGTTAGTCTTGAGCAAATCACCCCAGGGCTGATTGGGAGGCTGACGAAAAACGCCGACCCCGTCTGAACACTGGAAAAGGCGAGGAAGAAGAAGATACATATATTATTTTAACTGAATCAGAAAACTTGAAGACTAAATTTTCAACTTTCAACAATTACAGCAAAAGAGCCCCATCGATCCTAAAAAGTATATTATTTTAACTGAATCAGAAAACTTGAAGACTAAATTTTCAACTTTCAACAATTACAGCAAAAGAGCCCCATCGATCCTAAAAACTAAAAGTAGGATTCCAAAAGGCTGGCAGCATTCTATCGTTGAACTACCAGGTAATCTCTGTTTACAAGAAGAAAAACTCTTCCACCTGGTATGTATGTTCTATTATGACGTCCTTAAGGACTTACCTCAGTGGTGCAGTGGTTAGCACGGTGGACTTTGAATCTGGAGGTTGGTGGTTCGAGTCAAGTCATGTCATAAAATTTAGCGTAGTATATTAAGCGGAGAATGACATTTGTGACAAGCATTTATGCTTCACACAATTAAAATTCCTTTTTTTTATGACGTCCCTAATAAGCCACAATTATTGATGTATTCTACTCACCTCTCGGATAGGAAGCTTTCCCCGGTAAGACGCTCTTGGGAATGTCGAGAAGGCGCCGCAAGTTTCTCTTGCGGATGTGACCGCCGGCCGCACAACTCGCCAGGGAGGAGAGGATGAGCTCCTCATTGGACGCGTTACTCTCGTGATGCACCAGAGATCCTGGAAGAAAAGAAGGGCCGAGGTCACACAGGATCAGATTTCTAGGCGGTACGATTTATTATTACGCTTCAGGCTTCAAAGGAAAAGCACAGGTCCTCATGATGGTTGAGAAGAAGGGCCGGGGCCGGGGTCACACAGGATCAGATTTCTAGGCGGTACGATTTATTATTACGCTTCAGGCTTCAAAGGAAAAGCACAGGTCCTCATGATGGTTGACTGCGGTTCGGGATGAGCCAAGTAATATTGACTAGAGACTATCAACCCCCCTCGGTGCAGCTACACAGCTAGAACAACAACTAGTGACACCGACGCGTGTTTATTTGCTCCGTGGTCGACCTGATCTTATGAGCCAAGTAATATTGACTAGAGACTATCAACAGTATCAACCCCCCTCGGTGCAGCTACACAGCTAGAACAACAACTAGTGACACCGACGCGTGTTTATTTGCTCCGTGGTCGATCTGATCTGTAGCTAGTCACAGTGTATAAGGTCGGCGTGGGGTCAGTAGGAACCCGTATCTTCATGGTGCAGCGTCGCTCTTGAGGTACGTTAGACCACCTTATCACACCTTATGATTCAACCCTAAATTAACTCACCTATAAGATTATATCCGTAGAAGTTGGCCGGGTCATGACACATGGCGGTCAATGCGAGGACGTAGTGCGACAACTGCTGAGGCTGCATGTGGCTCAGATGGTAGGTGTGCGTTGGGTCCAAATGTCGCCACAACTCCAGAACCAGATCGATTTCGAGCTGTTTGGCCGATAGCTCGCGCTCCCAGGTGGGGCCCCAGTTGGTCAATTGGAGGGCGGTGAGAGCGGCCGCGGATTCGGCCCCAGAGGCCCAGTCGAAGTTTCGACTCCGCTGTTCCAGAATGTATTGGAGCGCTCGCGTTACTTCCGGAGGTAACGTGTCTGAAAAACAAAGAAATTTTGTTTTAACGACCAAGCACAAGTACTCACGATGGTTGACTGCGGTTCAGGACGAGCCAGCCAATCTAACATGGCTAGAGCTAGAGACCACCACCCCGGTGTATAGCAGATACATAAAGAAGATATCTTTTCTTAATTATTCTGCTATTACCATTCGACGAAAGCTAAAGCCGCTAAAACAACAACAAAAAACAAAGAAATGTTGTCTTTTGAGATGATGGTATGGAAAAGTTTCCTCCATAATGTAGCCTCTAAAGTTACTTTATACCTAATTTGACAATCCTATTTCTATCACTGGTATGCTGAGTTGTCCACTATGTTATCGAGACAGTGTACGGTTTTAGTTGACGTCGACTATGTGTGGACAGGTGGACACAGCTTTAGCGTCAAACGTGTGTGTAATTGCCCATAGGGTTCCCTCTGTCAAACCTCTTGAAAAAAAAAAAAATGCTTTGATTTCAGATTTTCTCCCTCCTCAGTATCGCGTTCATAGTGGCTTCCCTCGAGCCTTCCGCCTACATTTTCTACAGCGAAGTCGTTCTTGTGTTTTCACAGACCCTCATAATCAGTTTGAGCGGGGCTGTCCTACATTTGGTCTCCTTCTAATCTTACCCTATTCTTGTGTTTTCACAGAGTCTCATAATCAGTTTGAGCGGGGCTGTCCTACATTTGGTCTCCTTCTAATCTTACCCTATTCTTGTGTTTTCACAGTCTCATAATCAGTTTGAGCGGGGCTGTCCTACATTTGATCTCCTTCTAATCTTACCCTATTCTTGTGTTTTCACAGAGTCTCATAACCTTCTGGGATTTCTTATGCAGGAGCCTGTGTCTCAGAAATTGGTAATTGATGAAGGTTCTTTACATTACATTACAGTAGAACCTCGATTATTTCTATCAGGTTCGTCTATCAAGTCTACCTGATACCTAATGAGCACACACACTATCAAGTAGACCTGACAGGCGGACCGGATCAGGTGATACCTGTCAGATCTACCTGATAGTGAAAGGCTGACCCAAGTTATAGGTCCCAGGGAGCTACCTACCTATGTTACGTATAATTCAGGACTTCTCATACAATGGGCTTATTTCAAAATTCATTCATATTCAGGACTTCTCTGAATGGCGAGATTTCATTCATAATTTCCTACAATCTCATTCATAGAATTCCATTCATACCCAATCTAGTCTATTCTGACCAGGGACTTCAGCAGCTGTCTACAGCAGGGCTGTATTTAGGGGTCCGAGGGGGCCCAGGCCCCTTCGAGCGAGCTTCATTTGTCTTTTGTCTCCTTTACTGTGGGCCAGACTCCGAAAATTTTGGAGCATCCATATTTATTTTATTTTATTATTATTTTTTTTTTCAAGAGGTTTGATAGAGGGAACTGTATCTGCCAAGGTCTTATGGTCCCAAAAACGAAGAGAGAAGGAAGACAGGACAGGAGGAAGCCAGCCGTATCGAGAACGAGCTTTATGTGTTTAGGATAAATTCCGCCTTCGGCGGGAATCGAACCCGCGACCTAGTGCTTACAAGATGCGCTACCCTCCAAGCTAACTAATTCTTTTTCTTCGCCTTTTCCCGTGTTCAGGGGTCGGCGTTTTTCGTCAGCCTCTCAATTACGACCTTTGCTATTTCTTTAGCAAGGGAAATTCAGGCTAGTATACCCCCTGTTTAACGTCCCCCAGCCAGACCTCCAAGTTAACTAGGCTGGCCAAATTTAAAGCATTCAAAAAAGGCTGTCGGAGGCAAGGTATGCCGGATTATTTGCTCTCAAGTTTTTAGTCCGTCCTTCCTTTATTATTACGATAGTAATAACAAGCAGGGCCCGTCCCTCCGGGAATTTTTTAGCCCGTAGTGATTAGAGAAAATCATGTACATAGGTACTGTACTGATCGAATAAACTACGGGTTAAATAATTCCCGGAGGAACGGGCCCAGCTTGTTAGAATGGAACTAAAATTGATCCAAATAAAAATAGGTTGGTAACATACTTGGATACGTAAATTAGACTGTATGCAACTCAATGGCATCGTAACTATCACAGCGAAAAAGTCAGCTCTTTCATTACCTACCTATGTTACGTATAATTCAGGACTTCTCACACAATGGGCTTATTTCAAAATTCATTCATATTCAGGACTTCTCTGAATGGCGACATTTCATTCATAATTTCCTACAATCTCATTCATAGAATTCCATTCATACCCAATCTATTCTGTTCTGACCAGGGACTTCAGCAGCTGTCTACAGCAGGGCTGTATTTAGGGGTCCGAGGGGGCCCAGGCCCCTTCGAGCGAGCTTCATTTGTCTTTTGTCTCCTTTACTGTGGGCCAGCCTCGGAAAATTTGGAGCATCCATATTTATTTTATTTTATTATTATTTTTTTCAAGAGGTTTGATAGAGGGAACTGTATCTGCCAAGGTCTTATGGTCCCAAAAACGAAGAGAGAAGGAAGACAGGACAGGAGGAAGCCAGCCGTATCGAGAACGAGCTTTATGTGTTTAGGATAAATTCCGCCTTCGGCGGGAATCGAACCCGCGACCTAGTGCTTACAAGATGCGCTACCCTCCAAGCTAACTAATTCTTTTTCTTCGCCTTTTCCCGTGTTCAGGGGTCGGCGTTTTTCGTCAACCTCTCAATTACGACCTTTGCTGTTTTAGCAAGGGAAATTCAGGCTGGTATACCCCCTATTTAACGTCCACCAGTCAGACCTCCAAGTTAACTAGGCTGGCCAAATTTAAAGCATTCAAAAAAGGCTGTCGGCGGCAAAGTATGCCGGATTATTTGCTCTCCTGTTTTTAGAATGGAACTAAAATTGATCCAAATAAAAACAGGTTGGTAACATACTTGGATACGTAAATTAGACTGTATGCAACTCAATGGCATCGTAACTATCACAGCGAAAAAGTCAGCTCTTTCATAAATAGTTCGATTTATTTCTACAGGGTGGTATCGAGAAAAATCACTGAATGCCATTTGAGGGGGTGTTCCAACTATACCCTTACACCCAGAACCTCAAAAATGTAAGACAAAGAAAAACTCATGTCACCACATTATTCACCACCTAAAACTACACGGATTTGATATGTCACATCCCTTGTTCTGTTCGGGATGAAAAAAATCTCGCTTCCCGTACTTACCACTTAGGTACCTATCTACCAATAATAGCAAAAGATTTGGTTCCCCATGGGATTTGGTTCCCCAATTTCATGAAATTCCACGTAGATTTCAAAAGTGAAATAAAAAATAGGGGGTTATATTTGAATTTCTCGAGAAATTACCACTTTTATCCAAAAAGTGTCACTTCCGGGGTTCGAAACTGGATTTTGACATCAACATCGAATTACCTAATCTTACCCTATTCTTGTGTTTTCACAGAGTCTCATAATCAGTTTGAGCGGGGCTGTCCTACATTTACTCTCGTTCCTTATTCTCGTTGAAGCATGGGATATGTTCAGCCAGAAGCGCCATCTAGCGTCGGCCGCCTTCAGTTTGTTCAACTTTTTCGCGTTCGTATTCGATTTTGTGTTCTTCTGGAAATACGGGTCCCAGTATTGAAAGGGCCAACTTTTGAAATAGGGGGCCGAATGTGGTACCTAATATGTTCGTACATGGCCGACTGGGACCAACATTTGAAATAGGGGTCCAAATTTCGTAACACCTACATAATTCGACTTGAACCAATTATTGATACACGGAACCAACATTTGAAATAAGGGGCTAACATTTGAAATAGGGTGCTGAATTTTGAAAAAGGACCAATTTATGAAATACAAGACCAACTTTTGAAATACAAGACCAACTTTTGAAATACGGGACCGACTTTTGAAGTAATCACGGTTCACGGATCGTCAGCTTTTTTTAAGCAAAAAGTCAACTATTGAAGAAGGACCAACTTTTGATATTTGGGTGACTTATTGATGTCCAATATAAAGACCGGTTAGAACGGTTTGCTGTTATCTGTGAGTCCTGTATACAGGCATGGCATTTTATTTTACCTCCCCTCCGTTTTCTTTCATAAATCCCCGTACTTACCACTTAGGTACCTATCTACCAATAATAGCAAAAGATTTGGTTCCCCATGGGATTTGGTTCCCCAATTTCATGAAATTCCACGTAGATTTCAAAAGTGAAATAAAAAATAGGGGGTTATATTTGAATTTCTCGAGAAATTACCACTTTTATCCAAAAAGTGTCACTTCCGGGGTTCGAAACTGGATTTTGACATCAACATCGAATTTGCCATGACCTTTCCTATCTCTAGAAGAAAACAGAAAATTTTAAGGGCCGAATGCACAGTCGTTCCTAAATGATTTAGGTTCCCTTTTTCCTTAAGATTTCCTATTTCCTTAAGGTACCTATCCATTTTCCTATGTTGTTTATTTTCTTCTGCTTTAATACTAATGACGTCTGTTCGTCATAGGCCACTTTCGATTTTTCACCTATCAAACTGTTCAAAAAAAGTTTTTCTGCTACTAACAACTTAATTTTATGAGTGTTTGGAATCGTTGTAGTTTTTCATAATTATTACCTAAATTACTTTCATTTAATACCTATTTAATATATTAATTAATTGATTACATTGATCGCCCTTTGTTGAGTTTATCCTCATTTGAACAGTTTTTATCAGTTTTTTGTACGCCCTTACCTACGTAGGTACTCTACGTAATTTCTTTTTCTTTTGATACAAAAAAAAAAAGCTTCCTCTTCCCTGCTTCGTCGTTTGTGAGATGGCAGTCTTCTAGTCCTGGGTCTGTCAGACAGTCTGGGTGTGAGTGACGGAAAAATCTAGAGACCTATATCTGTCATACCCTCTGAGAGACCTAGGTCTCAAGCTTTTTCCGTCACCCACCACCCATGTTCCGACTGTCTTTCTGAGCCTTTTTCTCGGAACAGTTACAAAGTTTTGTTCAGGAAACTTTCAGGATCCTCTGTCGCCCTGTCAATCACAGGAAGGAAAGGCCTTAAGAGACGTTCACGGAAATTGAAATTTTCCAAGACGAAGGAAATAGAAAGAAGAAAGAAGTGATTTTCATTTTCTGTGACAGTTTTGCTTCGTGTTTCCTGTTTCCATTGGAAACGGTTTATTAACCTTTGAACATCCTGACTTCCTTCTCTCTTCGCTTTCTGGACGATAAGACCTTAGCAGTTACAGTTCCCTCTATCAAACCTCTTGAATAAATAAAAATAATAAAATAACTTTTGAACTTTTCTATTCCTCAAGTGCGTTGTTAGGCAGAATCATGGATTTGTTACGTTCCCCTGTGTTTGTGACGAAAGGGACCGAAATTGTAAGTACCTCTATGGGCATAACTAGGTATACCTACTCATGAATCATGGAAATGACTTAATGAACTGAAAGATAAAGGCCAGTCACTCACTATCATCAGGTAGACCTAACCTGATTTGATAGACGCAAACTGCTATGGGGTCTTATAGTCTCCAATTCGAAGAGAGAAGGAAGGCAGGATAGGAGCAAGCCAGCCGTTCCGAGAACGAACCTTATCTGTTTAGAATAAAATCCGCCCCCCTGGCGAGAATCGAACCCGCGACCTAGTGCTTACAAAGGCAGACGCGATACCTTCCAAGGTGACTAGGCTTCGACTATCTATAGAACAGAACCGTTTTTATTGTTTGCTTTAATTTTGCCAGCCTAGTTAGCTTGGTTGGTAGCGTTTCTGCCTTCTAAGCGCTGGGCCGCTGGTTCGATTCCCACCCGGGGTGTATTTTATCCTGAACGGATAATGTTCGTTCTCGGAACGGCTGGCTTTCTCCTATCCTTTGTCGTTCGGAAAAAAATCGTGTCGTGTGTAAGAGCCTGAACACGCTTGTCGTGAGTGACATCCGATTTTTTTTTTCCAAATGTCCTGTAGGTAACATGATCAAGGACAGAATATGAGAAACCCAGCCGTTATCAGTTTAGGACTTTGGGATAAATTTCGCCCCGGGCATGCCGTTCGGAAAAAAATCGTGTCGTGCGTAAGAGCCTGAACACGCTTGTCGTGAGTGACATCCGATTTTTTTTCCATATGTCCTGTAGGTAACATGATCAAGGACAGAATATGAGAAACCCAGCCGTTATCAGTTTAGGACTTTGGGATAAATTTCGCCCCGGGCGGAAATCGAACCCGGCACCCTTACAATATAACCGAGACTATTTAGCATGCACCCGCTCAGGATGAAGTTCATTCTAAACAAATAAGGCTTTCTCCTATTCTATTTTTTACTTTTTTTCTTCTCTTTTCAATTTCAGGAGGTTAAGACCTCCGTTTTGTTACAGTTTTCCTTCTATGAAACGTTATAGTTCTCTCTATCGGGGCTGTCCTACATTTGGTCTCCACCTAATCTTACCCTGTTCTTGTATTTTCACAGAGTCTCATAATCAGTTTGAGCGGGGCTGTCCTACATTTGGTCTCCACCTAATCTTACCCTGTTCTTGTGTTTTCACAGAGTCTCATAATCAGTTTGAGCGGGGCTGTCCTACATTTACTCTCGTTCCTTATTCTCGTTGAAGCATGGGATATGTTCAGCCAGAAGCGCCATCTAGCGTCGGCCGTCTTCAGTTTGTTCAACTTTTTCGCGTTCGTGTTCGATTTTGTGTTCTTCTGGAAATACGGGTCCCAGTATTGAAAGGGCCAACTTTTGAAATAGGGGCCGAATGTGGTAATATGTTCGTACATGCATGGCGGACTGGGACCAACTATTGAAATACGGGGCCAGATTTCGTAACACCTACATAATTCGACTTGAACCAATTATTGATACCAATTACGGAACCAACATTTGAAATAAGGGGCTAACATTTGAAATAGGGTGCTGAATTTTGAAAAAGGACCAATTTATGAAATACAAGACCAAAATGCCATTTGAGGGGGTGTTCAAACTGCTTTAATACTAATGGCGTCTGTTCGTCATAGGCCACTTTCGATTTTTCACCTATCAAACTGTTCAAAAAAGTTTTTCTGCTACTAACAACTTAATTTTATGATCAATTAATAAGATTGAGGAAAAATACGAGAAAAATTAAAATTACATCGTTCACTTGGTCAGATTCACATTGACAGCTCAGAAATGAAAAAATAATTTCTTCTAATTGGATACTAATCGCGTTCATTTGCCATCGACCATTTTTTTTTTAAGAGGTTTGATAGAGGGAACTGTAACTGCTATGGTCTTATCGTCCCGAAATCGAAGAGAAAAGGAAGACAGGATTGGAGAAAGCCAGCCGTTCCGAGAACGAACATTATCCCATCAGGATAAAATCCGCCCCGGGCGGGAATCGAACCCGCGGCCTAGCGCTTACAAGGCAGACGCACTACCAACTGAGCTAGCTAGGCTGGTGCCATCGACCAGTTTCGATTGTTTTTTAGTTGCTATGGATACAATATACCTACACTGGAATGCAAAAAATTTAGGACAGTTTTCATTGAACACTGTTACAGCCATTTTAAAGTCAATCTGTTCCAAATGTTCTGCATGTCAGTGTATTGAAATTAAAATGTAAAAGAAAGACGGAAATACACATTGCGCTTGCGTAATTACGAACTTCTAGGAAGAGTTCAGGATCCACTACCTATGCATATGAACTTTAGGAAAGCACTAAAAGGAATTCCTAATCATTTAAGTACGACTGTGCATTCGGCCCTTAAACTTAAACCAAATTTAAATTCACAATGTGGTCCCGGGTATGAACTCTTTTATGCTTTTTGTTCTGATGGTACAATCACTCACTATCACTATAAATATCTAGTTCATTTATCGTCACCTAGAACAAAACACAGTCATAATTTGTATGAGTGCCGTGTAACTATTTAAGTATGCAATACGCAATGAAAGTAAGATTCCGTTAGTGTTAGTGGAGATGTCGTATTTACCTACTTCTTTGTTAACCCCTTCCCCACCGCTTTCAACCGATTTTTGTTCCAAACGAAAAGTGGGAACGGGGTCTTACGTGTCCTTATTGTTTGTGCCTTGAAAAACTATAAGGTTGTCAGAGAGCTATGTACCTATGTACTTACTTACAGTGTCGACACTGTTGTCAAGTTACAATGAGTAGAGAGGTTCAGTAGAAGAGGGAGGGATGAGAGCGCGTGCTTTATTGTTTTAAGATATTTCTTTTCATCCTTCCGATGGGACAAGTAGTTGATATTGACTTAGCTGGGAGGTTAGATATACTATACAGTCTGCTCTAGAATACTCTACCTGTTTAAACTTTGAAAACGGGATACCATGTCAAGTACTAATTAATACTAAAATAAGAAGAGATTTTTTTAGTCCTGAGAAGTTTTTAGAATTTTTTAGTCCTAAATTTTTCAATTTAGTCCTGAGGATGGCATCATGAGATGTTGAAATATGTTGACTCTTTTTTTTTTGTTAAAAAGATGAGTGTTTCACCGCCGTTTTTATTTCGTAGCTATGAAACAACTGCTACATTGGACGCTTGTGGTCTGTGTCGTAGCATGCCCATCCCATAGTATGCCTCTCATCAGATGGGCGAGAAGAGACACAATACTTCCCAATTAGGTGCTGGGTCAACACGAGAACACCAGAAAGTAACCCGTCATAAATCCATTATAAGAAGTGGGTATAAAGGTAGGTATTATTTCTTCAGGAAATTTCATAATTTCATTATAAGAAGTAGGTAGGTAGGTAAAAGGCATTACATATTTCCAACCTGTCACTGCCATTGTGCCATTGTTTGTTGATAAAAAGAAAAGATGGCAAAAAAAAAAAAAAAATGGAAAGAAGCGGAATACAAAAACATGGAAATCAAGTTTTTCATTGCAAAAAAAAGAAAAAAAAAAAAAAAAACACGAAGAAGACTCGAGGGGGGAAAAACTTATGGAAAACTTGTTTGTGAGTGACAAGAAGATGTCTCTGAAGGGCTTGTTATTATTCCTTTAAAATGAATTTTCTTTATTAAATTATAAGTTTTTTTATCATTACCATGGCACTCTTACAGTTGTATTTCTCTTTCTTCCTTTTTCTCCTTCTCTGTTCTGTTCACCTCACTTATTAAGGATTCAACAGGGCCCTTTGAAATCAGGGGCCCCAGAGGCAGGGCCAGGGGGGGGGGGCCGCCCTCGGCCCCCCTAAATACAACCTAAAGCCAAGCCCTAGTGCCCCCCGAGGCAGGGCCGGGGGGGGGGAGCGCCTCGGCCCCCCTAAATACAACCTACAGCCAAGCCCTAGTTCGATTCTTGCTCGGGATGGATTTTATCCTAAACCGATAAGGTTCGTTCTCGGAACGCCTCCCTTTCTTGTGAGGTCCCAAGAGCCCAACTCCAAAGTTTCAGTCATTGGTCCGCGTGTGTGTCTGTAAACAAAATACCTATCTTGAGAACGGATAGGACAAGGAAATTTGTGTGATGTTCACACCAGATTCTTCTTTTTTTTACCTTTCTCGATGGAATGGGCCCGAACATACGTCATCCTAGGAGCACTCAGCAGGAAACCAGACATCAGCAACACGAAAACTGTGCTGGACATTGTTTATCTATGCCACTCGAAAAAAATTCTCCAAAAAAACGAATCCAACAAAGAAATACGCGACTTAGGTACGCAATTTAGGGGGGAAAATATACAAGGCTATTTTATTCGAATTCCGTGATTGTTGTCCGACCGAAAAAAATACACAATAAACAAACCAGAATGACACCCCCAAAAAAACACTTGGGGGAAAAAAGAAAAAAAAAAAAAAAAAAAAACCCTGTTTGACCCCTTTTTCTTTTTTAGATTTTTAGTACCAGCTTTTTCGTTTAAAAAAAAAAAAAAATCGCCTGTTTGACCACTCTTACTTTCTTAGATTCTTAGTACCAGCTTTTACGTTTCCAAACTTCTTCGACAAAAAATACTACTTATTATCACAGTGAAAAAAATGCCAGGTCCTTTGGTCCTCTCTCCTTTTAGTCAGTCCGTCAGCTTGGAAATCTTACAAATTGATAAATATATTTTATTTATTTTTTTTAAATTAAAAGTTTTGTTTTCGCCGTTCTTATAAAAAAGGAGAAGGGAACGAACCTACATCGAAGGACTACATTGGAGTGTTCGCGGATTGGAAAAAAGGGCCGACAGCACGTTTAAATTGTTGAAAAATGCCAGGTCCTTCGGTCCTCTCTCCTTTTAGTCAGTCCGTCAGCTTGGAAATCTTACAAATTGATAAATATATCTTATTTATTTTTTAAATTAAAAGTTTTTTTTTTCGCCGTTCTTATAAATAAGGAGAAGGGAACGAACCTACATCGAAGGACTACATTGGAGTGTTCGCGGATTGGAAAAAAGGGCCGACAGCACGTTTAAATTGTTGACGTCAAGGCGAGACGAAAGGAAAAATCGGTAGAGACGGAGGAGGGAGACGAAGGGGGAGGACGAAGGGAGACGGTTGGGGAGGGGGACGAAAGCTCCTCCCGTTTTTGTCTCGACGCGAGAAATGGCGAGCGGTTGTGCGCAAGACAAGACTTCGTCTCCGTATGTTAAATATATTTTCCTGTGTTTGATATGACTGTTTGGATACGTATGTTGGGGATATTACATTCTCATCTGCCGTGGACAGTAGGGGTGAGATTCGTAGAAGCTTAACTGTTTTTTTTTTTTCCTCAAGGAGACCAAATGTAGGATAGATAACGTTTGATAGAGGGAACTGCAACTGCTAAGGTCTTATCGTCTTGAAAGCGAAAAGATTACAGGATAGAAGAAAGCCAGCCGTTCCGAGAACAAACAAAATCCATCCGCAGCCTATCGCTTGCAAGGCAGACGCGCTGCCAACCAAGCTAGCATTAACCCTTCCTTTAGGGCGAGAGGAGAGAGACAGAGGGAGATAGAGAGAAAGAGAGAGAAGGGAGAGAGAGAGCGAGAGCGAGAGGAAGGGAGAGAGAGAGTGAGAGAGAAAGACAGAGACATTAACAGAAATGAAAAACAATTAAATTAGGTACCAGTACATTCACTGCTAGCTTTCGGACACTGTGGAGTTAGGTAATTAAGAGATGAATTCAAATGCGCATAGCAAGACTTTCACTCCTACTTCCTCTCAACTTAGTTTTCAACCTTCGTTAAATTTCACTCCTCCATCCCTCTTTTAAAAAGAGGTTTGATAAAGGGACCTGAAAGAACGAAACTTACGAAAGACAGAATTATGTACCTAATGTCGCGAAATTGGAGAGAAGGAAAGGATAAAAGAAAGCTGGCTGTTCCGAAAAAGAACCTTAATAGGTTAAAGTTCGCCCGGCCAGGAATCGAACCCGCGATCTAACGCTTACAATGCAGACCCCTGCTACCTTTCGAGCTGATTAGGCTGGCGATCTGCAGTGGAACCACGTGGTACCATCAACTATCCCTTAATAATGCCTTGTTACTTTTGATTATGCAAAGTGCACGTCATTGCATCGTGTGCAAAGGCCTTAAAAGAGGGGAAGTTAATATTACAGATGAGGGGAAAAGTGCCAACTTCTTTTCGGTGAAAAATGTAAACAAAAAATTTTACCGGAAAAACTGGAAAGTGGAAAGTGTTTTTGACGAGTTTTGGACGTTTGGAAAAATCTCTTCCAGGATTTACCCTAAATAGTCTACCTCCACGGAAACCCTCTTTTCTGGACACTTGGAGAAAGCCTCCTTACTTCCTCTCCACTGGTAAGTTTTACTTTTTCATCTGATTCCTGTTAGGCCACAAAAAGGTACATAGGTATCAAACCCTGAAATCACTTTACCTTTTACCACTTGAAACTTGAAAGAAGTAGGAAGCCAACAACTTAGAACGAAACAGTTCTATTTGGAAATCAATCTTTGTTCTCTTAGAGAAGTTCAAAATAAACTACCTACAAACATTGTTACCATCGGTCATCGGTACAGAACTGGTAAATATTAATTTCCTTTTTCTTCCAATTACAGGATACATCTAAATCCAACTCTTCTTTCACTCTCAAACCAGTTGTACCTATTGGAATAGGAAGCTCTTATTATGTCTGTGGAAGACGAGAACTCAATGGATATTGACAAAGGATTGGAAACACCACCATCGGACGATGACAGTGATGCATCATCTATGGATGATATAAATCTTGACGAATTGACACGGACAGCTGCACAACTAGAAAAGAAGGTGAGTATTTTTGGAATAGGCAGCTCTTATAATGTCTGTGGAAGACGAGAACTCAATGGATATTGACAAAGGATTGGAAACACCACCATCAGATGATGACAGTGATGCATCATCTATGGATGATATAAATCTTGACGAATTGACACGGACAGCTGCACAACTAGAAAAGAAGGTGAGTATTTTTATTTTTTTGGTGTCTGATAGAGGGAGGGTTCAAAACTCTCTGTCAGTAATACCTACACAAAATTATATCTTAATTCTGGGTGTCCAAAGGGTTTTAATCCCCAATCCTTCCAATACCATGAGATAGGTACCTACCTTAGTACCTTGCCTATCTCATGGACATGAAAAAATATTAGGTACTCAATATCTTAATAATAATGATATTAATATACGTAATAGAGTTTATATTTCTTTCATTTATCTTATTTCTGTTCAGATTGCTGATGATGTCTTCAGTTATGCCAGCCATGTTGAACTCATTCGGGTTTATTCTCAACTCGGGGAGCTTGAACAACTGCGTCAAGCTAGAACTCGGATGCAGCAACATTTTCCCCTCACTTCAGGTAAGCCAACATCCTTTCTTTGTTCCTTATTTCCTGAATTAATTCACAATCTGTACTTCTCACTTTTTATTCCTTATGCAGAAAATATTGATAAGTGGGCTAATTTTTTTCTACCAAAAATTGGGAAATGTGCAGTTATTTGTGGAACTTCTGAGCCCTGTAATAAATACCTTTACTAGATCTTGCTTCTCTTAGTTCATAATAAATATGAACTCCCTGAATTACTTCACAATCTGTACTTCTCACTTTTTATTCCTTAAGCAGAAAATATTGATAAGTGGGCTATTTTTTTCTACCAAAAATTGGGGAATGTGCAGTTATTTGTGGAACTTCTGAGCCCTGTAATAAATACCTTTACTAGATCTTGCTTCTCTTAGTTCATAATAAATATGAACTAAGAGCTTTCAACTATGAAGCTAAGAGCCTGTAATAAATACATTGCTTTCATTTGTCATAAATTTGTTCTCAGAATTATGGATGAGCTGGTTACGTGATGAAATCAAGCTGATCTCAAGCAGTGAAGATAGGAACAAAGTCATTGAGCTGTTTGAAAAGGCAGTCCAAGATTATTTGTGTAAGTTTATTGTTCATCATATTTCTATCTGTGCATCAAATTTTTAGTGAGTAGGTTTTACACATTGGTGAGTCAGGAGAAGACAGTAAATGTAAATGCATTTTTTTTTTGTGTTATTATGTCCCAACTTTGGTGCTCACTGCAGCATTGTAGGATTTTCCCAATACATATCTCAATAATCCTAAAATCCAATGTTTACCTACCATGCTGGCACTGGTCGCTATGTGCATTTATATGTCATAGCTACTCATTTTCCTCACGAGGCTAAGTGGGCCCCACAACAGCCTGTCACGGAATCAATCATTTGCATGATACAAATTTCTTGACCCGACCGGGAATCAAACCCGGGTCTCCCACGTGCAAGGCAAGTGCAGTGACCACTACGCCATGGGAGCTGACTGTGTTTGATATGACTGTTTGGATACGTATGTTGGGGATATTACATTCTCATCTGCCGTGGACAGTAGGGGTGAGATTCGTAGAAGCTTAACTGTTTTTTTTTTTTCCTCAAGGAGACCAAATGTAGGATAGATAACGTTTGATAGAGGGAACTGCAACTGCTAAGGTCTTATCGTCTTGAAAGCGAAAAGATTACAGGATAGAAGAAAGCCAGCCGTTCCGAGAACAAACAAAATCCATCCGCAGCCTATCGCTTGCAAGGCAGACGCGCTGCCAACCAAGCTAGCATTAACCCTTCCTTTAGGGCGAGAGGAGAGAGACAGAGGGAGATAGAGAGAAAGAGAGAGAAGGGAGAGAGAGAGCGAGAGCGAGAGGAAGGGAGAGAGAGAGTGAGAGAGAAAGACAGAGACATTAACAGAAATGAAAAACAATTAAATTACCAGTACCTACATTCACTGCTAGCTTTCGGACACTGTGGAGTTAGGTAATTAAGAGATGAATTCAAATGCGCATAGCAAGACTTTCACTCCTACTTCCTCTCAACTTAGTTTTCAACCTTCGTTAAATTTCACTCCTCCATCCCTCTTTTAAAAAGAGGTTTGATAAAAGGGAACTGAAAGAACGAAACTTACGAAAGACATAATTATGTACCTAATGTCGCGAAATTGGAGATAAGGAAAGGATAAAAGAAAGCTGGCTGTTCCGAAAAAGAACCTTAATAGGTTAAAGTTCGCCCGGCCAGGAATCGAACCCGCGATCTGACGCTTACAATGCAGACCCCTACCTTTCGAGCTGATTAGGCTGGCGATCTGCAGTGGAACCACGTGGTACCATCACCTATCCCTTAATAACGCCTTGTTACTTTTGATTATGCAAAGTGCACGTCATTGCATCGTGTGCAAAGGCCTTAAAAGAGGGGAAGTAGATATAATAGATGAGGAGAAAAATGCCAACTTCTTTTCGGTGAAAAATGTAAACAAAAAATTTTACCGGAAAAACTCGAAAGTGTTTTTGACGAGTTTTGGACGTTTGGGAAAATCTCTTCCAGGATTTACCCTACTTAAATAGTCTACCTTCACGGAAACCCTCTTTTCTGGACACTTGAAGAAAGCCTCCTTACTTCCTATCCACTGGTAAGTTTTACTTTTTCATCTGATTCCTGTTAGGCCTCAAAAAGGTACATAGGTATCAAACCCTGAAATCACTTTACCTGTTACCACTTGAAACTTGAAAGAAGTAGGAAGCCAACAACTTAGAACGAAACTAGATTTCAATAGTTCTATTTGGAAATCAATCTTTGTTCTCTTTAGAAAAGCTCAAAATAAACTACCTACTAGACATTGTTACCATTGGTACAGAACTGGTAAATATTAATTTCCTTTTTCTTCCAATTACAGGATACATCTAAATCCAACTCTTCTTTCACTCTCAAACCAGTTACTTGGTTATATTTGTTTTCAGACGCCCTCTGGATATCCTATATCAAATACATGAGCTCTACAATTCAACTGGAAGAGAGACTGGATAGAAGAAAGCCAGCCCTTTCCAAGTGCCTCCTTTACTCTTGATTCTTATTCATCATCAATCTTTTTACGCTGATAATAATGCCGTCACTTGTCGCTACTCGATTAAAGAAGCTACTTAATTGTCCTTAAGAGGCTGAGTGCACTCCAAGCACATAACCGAAAAAACTTTCACCCCGCCCGGAATCGAACCCGGGACCTCCGGCGTGCAAGCCAAGTGTGGTACCTACCCACTCGGCCACGGAGGCTGCTGATAATTATTTATTATTTTTAATAATTAAGCAAGGTCTGTTGTAAACATTATGTGTTGTACTATGTTAAACCCATAAAATACACGAGACCTTGTTTAGACTGCTGGGGTAAGAGGGACTTTTTAGTCTCATTCGAGCAGGATAAACAAGGTACAAGGTATATTCTATTCTACTCACTCGGCCATGGGGCTTTTTTTTTTTACTTGGTTATATTTGTTTTCAGACGCCCTCTGGATATCCTATATCAAATACATGAGCTCTACAATTCAACTGGAAGAGCCCGTACTCAAAGTCATCGAGAGAGCCCTGCGTAATTGTCCCTGGATTAGTAAACTCTGGGTCTTCTACCTTCAGGCGTTGGAACGATTCGGCAAACCTATGCTTGAAATAACTGGTAAGTAATAAAGTAATCTGGCCAGCCTAGAGGGGACATGGTAGGAACTTAGATATGGACTCTAGGGTTCAAAAGGGGGTTTTGAACCCCCAAATCCTTCCAACACTGTGAAAAAGGTACCACCATGCCTATATCAGGGACACGGAAAGTAAATTAAGTACTTGAAAAGTAAAATATAATTGGGAATTCCAGCCTAGTCACTTTGATTGGTAGCGTGTCTACTTTGTAAGCGCTAGGTCGCGGGTTCGATTCCCGCCCGGGGCGGATTTTATCCTGAAGGGATTAGGTTCGTTCTCGGAACGGCTGGATTTCTCCTATCTTGTCCTCCTCTCTCTCTCTCTCTCTTCGGGACAATAAGACCTTAGCAGTATTAGTTACAGTTTCCTCTGTCAAACCTCAAAAAAATTAATAATAATAATAATAATAATAATAATAATAATAATAATAATAATAATAATAATAATAATAATAATAATAATAATAATAATAATAATAATAATGATGATAATAATAACGCTTTCTCATTATTATCTCGCTATTCCGTTGAGCGCGGGTCTGGCTCATAGCCACGACTTTCTAGTCGTGTGGAACGCGTACATATCGTATTTGAGAAGATTGTATATTCTATTCTATTCTATTTCAGGTGTTCTGGAGAAAGCGTTGAGCGCGGGTCTGGCTCATAGCCACGACTTTCTAGTCGTGTGGAACGCGTACATATCGTATTTGAGAAGATTGTATATTCTATTCTATTCTATTTCAGGTGTTCTGGAGAAAGCGTTGAGCGCGGGTCTAGCTCATAGCCACGACTTTCTAGCCGTGTGGAACGCGTACATATCGTATTTGAGAAGATTGTACGATGCTACCGTAACCCGAGACAAAGACAGTGAGGAAGTAACGACTCTGGTGGACAAATTCCGAACCATTGTCGAACAGGCGTACAGTCATGTTGTGGGACGTAAGTAGAGTGGAGTTCGCTTGCCACACAGAAGGTTCTGGGTTCGATTCCCAAAGTCCAAAAATTGACTAAAAAAAAAGAAAATTTCTAAATATTTGGCTTAATATTGGTATAAGTAGGGAAGTAACGACCCTGGTGAATAAATTCCGACCCATTGTCGAACAGGCGTATAGTCATGGTGTGGGACGTAAGTGGAATTCGTTTGCCAAGCAGAAGGTTCTGGGTTCGATTCCCACAACCGCTCGCATACTGCTCGCATAGGACTGAAAAGTGCCTTTACTCCAGCAGTAGGCTACTATTCTTCTTCTTCGCCTTTATGTAGCAGATGTATCACCACAGGTTCGATTCCCGCCCGGGGCGAATTTTATCCTGAATGGATAGGTATTGTTCGTTCTCGGAACGGGTGGCTTTCTCCTATCCTGTCTTCCTCGGGTATTTCGGGACGATAAGACCTTGGCAGTTCCCTCTATAAAAAAAGTTTGATTTGATTTCTTTTTTCCTTCCAGAGTTTGGTATCGAAGCAGATCCTCACATTGACCTTCTCCACTTCTGGGCATACTTTGAAGCCTCGCGCAGTAGAAATCTGGAGAAGATGCGACTGGTTTGGAACGATATACTGCGAGACTATGGGACCGACAAGGCTGCCATCTGGTGTCAGTATATTGCAATGGAAAGGTATGCCTGAAGATAGTAATAGAATATACCCTGTTTATCCTGCTAGAATGAGACTAAAAAGTCCCTTTATTCCCGCAGGCTAAAGCTAGAGATCGTTTGGATTTCATTAATGAATAGAATATGCCTTGTTTATCCTGCTCGAATGAGCTCAAATGGTCCACTCTGCCTCTTAATCGTGTACTATTTGTGTTCAATTTTATGCTATCAACTTATCACTTGAGCTGTCCATTGTGATTTTTTTTGCAGACAATTCGGCGATCACAAGCACCTACGGAAGCTGTACCAACGAGCGTTGAGCTGCAAAACCGACTGGCCCGAGTCCATAGCCACCGACTGGTTGACCTTTGAGAAGCAAGAGGGCAGTTTGGACAGCTATGAGTTCGCTTGTGGACGAGTGGAGGAGAAAATGAAACAGGTGGAGAAGGAGAGGGAGGAGGAGGCGAAGAAAACGGCTGGCGGAGGAGGAGGTGGAGGTGGAAATAAAGCAAAGAAGAAGAAAGGAAAGGAGAAGGCCGAGGAGAGTAATAAGAGAAAAGTAAGTTTTATTGGTACATTCTTGTTCAGAAGTCACGCAAAATTGCTACAAAAAAGAGCTTTCACAGTTTGAGCAGTGACCAGTGTTATTACAGGGTTAGGTTAAACACAAAAAGGAGCTTTCACAGTTTGAGCAGTGACCAGTGTTATTAGAGGGTTAGGCTCACAAAAAGGAGCTTTCACAGTTTGAGCAGTGACGAGTGTTATTACAGGGTTAGGTTAAACACAAAAAGGAGCTTTCACAGTTTGAGCAGTGACCAGTGTTATTACAGGGTTAGGTTAAACACAAAAAGGAGCTTTCACAGTTTGAGCAGTGTCTAGTGTTATCATAGGGTTAGGTTAAACTCAAAAAAGGAGCTTTCACAGTTTGAGCAGTGACCAGTGTTATTATAGGGTTAGGTTACACACAAAAAGGAACTTTCTCTCTCATTGTCGTGGCTTCTGAATGATTACCGTTTTATTTATCCATTTTGAAAGCGGTTTAACGTCTCTGTATAATTGCTAAGGCTTCTAATGCACATGATAGGAAAAAGCTAGGCGTTCCGAAAACGAACCAAAGTTGGCCCCGGGCAGGAATCGACCCGCGACCTAGCGCTTACAAGACAGGCGGGCTACCCTCCAACCTAATTAGGCTGGCCAGAATCAAATTAAAAGTTTAATGTATTATGTATGTTGCAAATGTTGGGATCTTTGACCGTTTTTCCTGTCGCATCCCAATATTTCTCTACAATGTCATTGCTGGTTTCCAAGGCAGGACAGAAGTTTAGGTGTGAAGAGTTCATAGGGCATTCAAGGAATATAAAGGACAGATAGAAGAGTTTAGTTTAATGAAAGCCGTTGATTAACCTTTTTTTTTTTTTTTTTTCAAGCAGTCACTTTAGCAGTCCATATCGAGGTACTTAATTCATGTTCACTTCACTTCTCCTTCAGATCAGCACAAATAGTTAGCCGTCCCCCTACGCCCCTACCAAGCAGGTCATTTGCTAAAGTTCAAGCTGGTAAAACAATACCATTGTAATTATTTAATTAAGTAGGTACCTCATTCAAGTTCACCTCCCCCTTTCTCCTGCAGATCAGCACAAATGGTTCACCACCCCCCACCAAGCAGTCCAAATTTGCTCACGCTGTCACGACCACGGTGATACGGAAACCCAAACCCCTCCCTCCTACTCCTACATCGAGTGATGAACAGCCTATGGATACCACTAGTGATACTACACCTAAGAAGACTGGTAAGTACCATCACACCTTCCATTAAAAAAAAAGAGCTTTTTTTCTTTTATTAGAACAAGAATTCAATACTGACTTGGGAAAACACCTTTGTATAATTTATTGTTATTAAATAAATGAATGGCGAATTGAAGGAACCAGGAATTTTAGTGGGTAGGAGTGGATTGTAACAAATCACATGTTTTCGGGCACACTCGATTTTTCAGAGGTCTAGGATTGCCTAGCCTGTGGGACCAATTCAATTTGAGCCTTTGTCTATGAAACATAATATGTACAAATAATACTAGATTGCGGCAATAAAGGGACTTTCGGTTATATCTTCTATTCTTTAAAAGTTAAAAAAATAAGAATAAATAGCCAAATACTTTAATAGGTTCCCACTTTACTAGGAAAAAAGACCAACAGATGTTCCCACTTTAATGGCTGTAAACTCCCTTTAACCAACAACTGAATCAGCCGAGATTGTTTCCCCATTTTCAGAAGAGGAATTACTCAAGGAGCGTGGTGTCATTGCCCAACATGACCCTAGTAAAGATGATCGCACAGTGTTTCTCAGTAATATGGAAGATTTCGGGACGACAAGACCCAGGAAGGGACTTTTCAGTCCTATCCCAGCAGGATAAACAAGGTATATTCTATTCTTCTATTTTTCAAACCCTATCCCTGTCTAAATCAGCCGATATTGTTTCCCCATTTCCAGAAGAGGAATTACTCAAGGAGCGTGGTGTCATTGCCCAACATGACCCTAGTAAAGATGATCGCACAGTGTTTCTCAGTAATATGGACTTTGCTATAGGGGAGGAAGTTATTAGGGAGACCCTAGCATCTGCTGGGACTATAGAGGAGGTGCGACTAGTCAAGAACTTCAAGGGGCTGTCGAAAGGATACGCTTTCGTTGTGTTCAGTAAACAGGTAAGTGTGTGTGTGTGTGTTCAGTGAACAGGTAAGGGATTGTATTTGAATGAACGAAGTGAATTGCCTGTTTTTTACTCGAGATGTATTTAGTTTGTCGGTAAAAGGAGTGTAAAACGCTTACGGCCGTATTTAATAAACAAAAATCATCGCTGAGGAAAACAATTTTTTTTTTTTTTTTTTTTTCAGACTGAAGATTGTGTGTGTGTTCAGTGAACAGGTAAGGGATTGTATTTGAATGAACGAAGTGAATTCCCTGTTTTTTACTCGAGATATATTTAGTTTGTCGGTAAAAGGAGTGTAAAACACTTACGGTCGTATTTAATGAACAAAAATCATCGCTGAAGAAAACAATTTTTTTTTTTTAGTCAGACTGAAGAAAATTTTGGCCAACAAGATGTTTGGAATTGATGCTTCAGTGCGACTTGAGAGCCAGTATTTTGTTCATAAATACGGGTGTTAGTATATCTATGACATGTTTTCTTTTTCCATTAGGCGCTTTAATTATGTTTTATGCATGTCGTTCGCGCCGTTTGTTTAGAGAAAGGCCGTACCTCAAGTTTGTTGTCTGTTTGTTTCGAAATAACACTGGTACTCTTATTTCATTTCTTCTGCCCATCTAACAATCACAATTTGCTTTTAGATTATGAAGTGAAAACATAAGCACACTTTTCACTGACCTTTCAAACTTCATAGGCTAGTAATAGAAAGTAAATGAAGTTTTCTATACATTGCATAGATAGAAAACAAAAACTTGGGAAATAAAAGTAAAATAAACAAGACCGTTTTTAGACTGCTGGGGTAAAGGGACTTTTCAATCCTATTCGGGCAGGATAAACAAGATATATTCTATTCTACTTACAGTGGGTGACTCCGGCCAGTGTCTGATCCCGGTCGGGCATCGAACCCGCAGCGTAAGTAAAACAGACCTAGTCCACTTTTCCTCCTTCCCTAGCGCTTTTAGGACCAAAACCACAATTTCAGCTTAAACTTGGTTTAAATTAAACTCAAGCCCAGATGGCTGATTTTAAATTTTTGGATTAGGATTACTCGTAAAATTCTGCCAATCAGGAGTTAGTTTAACTTAGACGAAGTTTAAACTCACACTTTATTTCCAGTTATTAGGCTTCTTTCTTTTACTACGCTTGATCTCTCTGCCTTTTGTGTGGTACCTATACCTACAGATTGCAAAATCATCGAGTAAAAACGGAACTCTTTGTTTGATCCATTAGGTAGCTAATTTCCCTTTAGGGCTGAGCTATTCGTTTTGGGGCAATGTCAGAAGTTTGGGTCATGGTTATTTTATTTATTACTATTATTATTTTACTTTAAGTCCCTTTTGTCACTAGAAAGCTTCTCCCTATGATAACCCATTGTTATATTGTTATTTTTTTCTCTCAGTCGTGGCAAAGGACGTACTCAACTTTCCCTCCTACCAAGATCTCTGCAGGTGTCGACCCCAGCTACCAAACCCTCCTTAAACAATAACGATTCGACTCCCGGCAGTGACAGTAAAACCTCCACCATGAAGAGTAATGACGATTTTCGAAACATGCTATTGGGGAAGAAGTAAAGGTCTCTGTAGCATGAAAAAAAAGGTGATATCTCTTGTACTCCTGTTTATACTCTTTCTAAGTAGTTTGACAAAATGAAATCTTGAAAGGTTTGTTGACCCCTAAACCCTACTTTGCCCAATCTTCAGGTATTTGTCATGCATATTAACAGGGCCAGGCTAGGTTTGAAAAATAGAAGAACAAATTGTAAGATGGAAAGAAAATCTTTTTTTTTCTTCTTCTTTCAATGTCCATATTTTTCTAGCCTAGCCCTTGGTATAACAACTACCTCAAGGACTCTACAATCATTTTAACATGAACCTATTGTTCCAACCCCCAATGTTCAAGTATTAACTCCCTGTATTGGACTAAAAGATCTAGAACTGAGCTGATGAGTCTAGGCACTAGGCTGCCTCACAAAGGGACAAAGCAATGTAATTTGTATTTTATTAATTTGATTTTACTTTTGCAACAAGAAGTGTTTGTTTTTATTTAATATGCCCTCTTCCTTATTCCTTTTTACTTTTCTTAACCTATAGGAAGGAAAATATTCCCTTTTGTAAATATTTATCTAACTTTTTTAAATGTAAATACTATTGTATAAACATTGATTAACTATTTGAAAAATTGTTGTACCTTCTCAATAAATTTGAAGAAAAGAAAAAGACCATTTGTTACATTCTTAACCTTAAAACAGATTGAGAATGGTGTTTCTATTTTTCTTTCCATATTTTTTCAGAACTCTACCAAGTACAATGATTTAATATCTTGAGAGTTGATTTGACTCTCCATGTTGGAATGAAAGGAAAATGGAAATAATTTGTTTGTTCTTTTCTCCTTAAATTCATTTAACAGATAAAATAAAGAATGGGTGAAATGCTACTACCATCATTCTGTGGTCTTGCTGTGTATGTTGTGATGTTTACATCATTAGATTTAGATCCCATCCTGGTTCACTGACCACAACAGACTTTGGGTGAAGCAAATAAAATCTATGACTCAAAACATTTTCGTGTATTTACAGTAAACAATGTTCAATATAGCTACAGGTTCATTCATATTTGTCTTTGATGTCTCTCCATAATTTCTGAAACAAATAAAATTTACAAGAATTTATGAGGCCTGCAAGCATCATTTACCCCACTTGTAATATCATGTGATGGTGTGTCAGGAGTAGGGTTGCCAGATCATTTTCAGCCCAAAACGGGACAAGCGACCTAAAACGTAAAAAAAAACCAGGATTTTGGATGAAAATACGGGACAAGCAGCTTTTTAACCCCCCCCCCTAGCCCTCAGCCTGATATTTTTGGAAGAAAAAAAAAACACTCAATTTTTAAAAATCAACTGTTTTTTCTTCAGATTTATTAATGAAATTAGAAATTAAAAATTATTCACTTCTCATATTTTTGGAAAATTTTAATTTTCTCATAGAAAATTTTAATTTGTTACATTGGTAAAGATTAATTACCGGAGGAGATGGTGAAACTGGGGAAAATACGGGACACGCGTGTCCCGTACGGGACATTTTGAAAAATGCCCAAAACACGGGACGTCCCGGGAAATACGGGACGTCTGGCAACCCTAGTCAGGAGTCAAGTATGGCAGTTTTGTGAAACATACTGCAAGAAAAGTAAGTGAAAAGTGGGCGTAGTCATATTCATGGTTGTTGGGATGGTTTAAAAGTGAAGGTTCAGATATCAGTGGTGTGAGGCTTTGAACAATTTCGATGAGAGTGAGAGATTCAAGAAAAAAGATGAGAGTGAGGATGGAGTGGGAATGGTACAGTTGGAGAGTTGAATAAATAAGTAATAAAGTACATACATGAGTTTGCTATGTGGGGTTGCATATACAGTCATGTTACACGCTCTCAAGAGCTTCATGGGGTTGTTCTGCTTGCTCCTGTGGCTTTGCAGGGTTGTGTGTGCAGTTGCATTGTGTGCTCCCAGGGTAATTATGCAGAAGTCACGTCCGTGGAAAAGAAAAGCTCCTCTTTGTATTTAACCTAACCCTATAATAACACTAATCACTGCTCTAAAATGAGTGTGTACCTACTTACTCGTACTATGCCTCCAGATCCTAATCGAACTTTTGCAATCGCAATACTTTAGTGATTAGCATGGTGGACATCGAATCTAGAGGTGGGTGGTTCGAGGATTCCAGTCATAAAATTTGTAATAATAATAGACTTGAGTGGAAGGTAACCACTAGGCGAGGTTAACGCCGAAGGCGTTTTCTACCACCTAACCCTTAGAGCTCCATTATCATGTGGTCAAAATCTCAAATAAATGAGGACTAAATTCCATACCTCGGCTGGGATCGAACCCACGCCCTCCTGTTTACCAGGCGAGCGTCTTGACCACTACGCCACTTGAAATGAAAATTCCACTTGTTCCCAAAGCTGTACTGATCGTTCTGTGTGCTCTCAGGACTGGGTGGTTAACCTAACCTAACCAGTTACCTCTAATCAATATGATCTACCAAAAAAGACGTTTCAGAGCACATAACTTACCCCCTTGTTATGACTTTCCCAAACATAGTCGGTCAGCTTGTCAAATCCTCGTTCAAAGGCAAAAGCTCCAACAGCTACAGTGAGCATGAAGGAAGATGAACCTAACCCTATAATAACCAGGGTCACTGGTCATTTGTGACAGTTCCTTTGGTAGCAATATTCCACGGACATGACTTCTGCACAAGTACCGCTCCCAGGACTGGGTGGTTAACCTATCCTAATCAGTTACCTCTAGTCAATATGATCTACCAAAAAAGACGTTTCAGAGCACATAACTTACCCCCTTGTTGTGACTTTCCCAAACATAGTCGGTCAGCTTGTCAAATCCTCGTTCAAAGGCAAAAGCTCCAACAGCTACAGTGAGCATGAAGGAAGATGTTTTCTTGAACAGAAGGTTGTACACTGTATTGCCCAGGGCCATTTTGAACAAATCTCACTCGACAGAGAAAGAAATCAAGTAAACTGGAAAACTTGAAAGGAAATTTGCAGGTTTTCGAGTTTTTGAAATTTGTTAACCTTTGGGAAATGCGAAATGGGATCTGTCCGTGAGCTAAACAAAAATCAGCTGATTGCTTTTTTTTTTAAGTAAGCTCCGTTCACACGTTTATTTTTGTGTTGCCGTTGTAATAATGGATCGAAGGATCAGATTTTTAGACCGTTTAGGTCTTTAGGTAATTAAAATAATATGAATAACGAAAATTTATTGATAAAATATGATATTTTACACAAATTTGATTGAATCGGGCTGTCAAGAATAAGAAAAACATTTTTATGATTTTGAGGATTTCCGTTGCCGTCCTGAGATATCGCTGAGCTGATAATCGATTAATCGGAAAAATCGAAATCGATTAAGCATGTGGCGACCCTGACGTGATATCAGCTGATTTTATCGTGTTTTCTTTTTCCATTAGGCGCTTTAATTATATTTTATGCATGTCGTTCGCGCCTATTAGAGAAAGGCCGTACCTCAAGTTTGTTGTCTGTTTGTTTCGAAATAACACTGGTACTCTTATTTCATTTCTTCTGCCCATCTAACAATTTCCGTTGCCGTCCTGAGATATCGTCATATCGCTGAGCTGATAATCGATTAATCGGAAAAATCGAAATCGATTAAGCATGTGGCGACCCTGACGTGATATCAGCTGATTTTATCCCATCTAACAAACTCTTTCCTTTCAGAGCGAAGCGCAGGCGGCCCTAGGCATGGATCGGATCAAAATCAACAAGCGGCCCCTGTTCATATCCGAGTGCAATCCGGAAAAAGCGAGCCGCAAGCCGGGCCTGAAATTTAACGTGGGCGTGCTCGAGAAGAACAAGCTGTTCGTGAAGAATTTGCCGTTCACGACGACGGAGCAAGATTTGCGACAGTTGTTCGGAGAGTATGGGGAGCTGGCTGATGTCAGGCTGGTGGTGCATAGGAGCGGGAAGTCGAAAGGTCTCGCCTATGTGGAATATAAAGATGAGGTAATTTAATTTATTAAGTTCCCATTTATTATTTTTCAATATAACTCTCAGAACATACTGGATTTTTATAAATGGTCTACCCATCCGTATAAGCAGAGCTTGTGCCACGGATGGGGATGGATAAGATTCGTAGAAGCTTAACCCATCCCGTGGAAAGATCGGAGTTTTGAACTGCGTTCATAAACTTCAAAATAGAGGTGGCAAAGATCGGTTCACTTTAGGGAATAAGTTCCAACCGTTCAGTTCCTTTCATGGAACTGTTCCCACATTTCTCTAGGCGGGGGTGCACCCAGCAATGCAGCGTGAGTTTTTTTTTTTTCAAGAGGTTTGATAGAGGGAACTGTAACTGCTAGGGTCTTATCGTCCCGAAATCGAAGAGAGAAGGAAGATTATTAAGTTTCCATTTATTATTTTTCAATATAACTCTCAGAACATACTGGATTTTTATAAATGGTCTACCTATCCGTATAAGCAGAGCTTGTGCCACGGATGGGGATGGATAAGATTCGTAGAAGCTTAACCCATCCCGTGGAAAGATCGGAGTTTTGAAAAGTGTGCCACGGTGGACGGTGGCAAGAACTTTGAGAAGCACTGCTTTAGGGCTATTTAGCCCCTACACCTAAGCATAAGATTGGGCTTATTGTGTATGAAGATGAAGTAAATATACAAGTTCACTTTTTAAGATGTCTTTATTTAACTAAGGTAGGCCTTAGTTGTACAAGTTGTATAGGCATGGTAGTACAAGAATGTGTCGTGAAGTAATACGAAAGCTGTTCCAAGGCACAATATTAAAAAAAAAAAAGTTTGATTGACTTGGGCTGAAAACTTTTTTTTCCAACATAGTTTATTATTTATTTAAATATCTAACAAAATTGCTAGCACCACTGATATCTGAACCTTCACCTTTAACCATCCCAACATCCATGAATATGACTTCGCCCACTTTTCGCTCAACTTTCTTGCTGAAAACTAAAGTGCGGCAATATCCTCAAAATTGTGAAGAAGCTCTCAGCTTCACCATAACATTAGGTAATGATTTTCCTTCTGCTTAGGCGTCAGCATCACGAGCTCTACTAAAGACGGACAACATGCTGGTTGGAGACAAGAATATTTCTGTAGCTCTCAGCAAACCTCCAGAGAGGAAAGTCGACGCCAGTGGATTGAGTAGCGATTTCTCACGGACCATTTCTCTAGGCGGGGGTGTGATTTTATCAAAAAATGGAGGCTGGAGGCATGGATGTGATTTGTTGTGATTTGTGATACTGCGTTCATAAACTTCAAAACTTTCAACTTTTCAAACTTTTCTTTTCGTTTTTAGAGTAATGTAATAATAATAATGTATTAAATTTAAAGTCATGTATAAAAAATCTTTGTAACAAACATAGCATTGAAAATTGTTCATTTACGTGCAAAGTTCTCAATCGTTTTGAATCTTTCATTCGCTGAACAACTTGAAAGGAGACAAGAGTATTTCAGAAATGTAGGGACAAGAGTGTTTTCTGCTTCTATCGTTTGGTCAGGAAGAACATTGGAAAATGGGTGTTCGCGACTCCAAACCATCAACAATTACCTATGAAGATGTAATTAAATTCAAGAGAGGTAATGATCTTTAATTTTCTCAAATCTGTTGGTTTTTGAGCACTATCTTGCCCAAAATCCTCATATATCTACCTGCTTCTTGTTTTCTCTTCTCTGTCTACACTCTACAATGTCTAATCAATGATTACCTAGTTGATTACCTATATTTCATTATCACTATCAACATCCTTGCAATTTCTTATCTTATCTCTTTCAAATTTCATCCAAATTTTCCATAAGGTACTGCTTGTTTTCTCTTCATCTGTCTACACTCTACAATGTCTAATCAAGGATTAGTTGATTACCTATATTTCATTATCACTATCAACATCCTTGCAATTTCTTATCTTATCTCTTTCAAATTTCATCCAAATTTTCCATATTTTTTTTGTTATAGTCTGTCAATAATCAATTATCCCACAGTTTTGTACAACTGCCACTTCCCTACTTATTGATAAACACTATCATCGTTCATTCTCATAGATTCATAATGGTCTGGTCCTTGGGAATGTGATATGTCAAGTGTTTTATCTCCCTCTCTTGACAAGACCATTTCCTTTTTATTGACTTTTTATTTAATTTCTTTAATGTTTAAATTTTCATTCATAGACAGGATAGTTAAACACTGGTCTCTTTTGTGCACTGAAACTTTGAAAGTAAGAAGAAAGAAAGAAAGAAAAATCTTTCTACCCTTAGAGAAAGATACTTGTTTCAGGAGTGTAACCAGTGTTATACCAATAGGACTCTTACTTTTACAATTTGTCCAAAGTATGCACTTGTATATGATGAAAAATGGAACTCAAGTTTGATTACATTATACACAGTATTATGAAGCTTTGCTCTAACTCTAATGAGTTAAATAGGTACACTGTAAATCTCAATGATAATAACCTAGTAAATCATCTTGATTTGTTTCCCCCCCAGTTGAAGAATCGGACCTAAATCGGCTGCGAGAAGCATTCCGACGGATAGCACCATCCAGTAGTCATATTTCTCAGCAAGTTTTCATTCGTGAAGTTTTAGGTCCTGGAGTTCCTGCTCAGATTGCAAAGGTAACTTTTATTTCAAGTCTTGAAGAATAAAAAAAAAAAGTGAAAGTATCCAGCCCAGTCAGTGTGGAGGGTAGTTCATCTGCCTTGTCAGTGATAAGTCAAAGGTTCAGTATCAACCTGGGTGGGCCAAAGGTTATCCTATACATTTAATGTTTATTATCAGAAATTTAGAATGGCTCTACTATTCTGTCCTCTTCCCTCCAATTTCAGAATGATAAGACATCCATTGTTACACTTCCATCAAACTTCTTTTTAATTTCAATAAATAATAATAAAAAAATCATGAAAATCTATTCAGGTTTTGTAAGTTAGTCCTTAATTGGTCCCTGGGTCGCTTGTCCCGTTTTGGGCTGAAAATGATCTGGCAACCCTACTCCTGACACACCATCACATGATATTACAAGTGGGGTAAATGATGCTTGCAGGCCTCATAAATTCTTGTAAATTTTATTTGTTTCAGAAATTATGGAGAGACATCAAAGACAAATATGAATGAACCTGTAGCTATATTGAACATTGTTTACTGTAAATACACGAAAATGTTTTGAGTCATAGATTTTATTTGCTTCACCCAAAGTCTGTTGTGGTCAGTGAACCAGGATGGGATCTAAATCTAATGATGTAAACATCACAACATACACAGCAAGACCACAGAATGATGGTAGTAGCATTTCACCCATTCTTTATTTTATCTGTTAAATGAATTTAAGGAGAAAAGAACAAACAAATTATTTCCATTTTCCTTTCATTCCAACATGGAGAGTCAAATCAACTCTCAAGATATTAAATCATTGTACTTGGTAGAGTTCTGAAAAAATATGGAAAGAAAAATAGAAACACCATTCTCAATCTGTTTTAAGGTTAAGAATGTAACAAATGGTCTTTTTCTTTTCTTCAAATTTATTGAGAAGGTACAACAATTTTTCAAATAGTTAATCAATGTTTATACAATAGTATTTACAGAAACACATGTATGTACTTTATTACTTATTTATTCAACTCTCCAACTGTACCATTCCCACTCCATCCTCACTCTCATCTTCTTTCGTGAACCTCTCACTCTCATCAAAATTGCTCACACCACTCTTATCTGAACCTTCACTTATAACCATCCCAACACCCATGAATATGACTACGCCCACTTTTCACTTAGTTTTCTTGCAGTATGTTTCACAAAACTGCCATACTTGACTCCTGACACACCATCACTTGATATTACAAGTGGGGTAAATGATGCTTGCAGGTCTCATAAATTCTTGTAAATTTTATTTGTTTCAGAAATTATGGAGAGACATCAAGGACAAATATGAATGAACCTGTAGGTATATTGAACATTGTTTACTGTAAATACACGAAAATGTTTTGAGTCATAGATTTTATTTGCTTCACCCAAAGTTTGTTGTGGTCAGTGAACCAGGATGGGATCTAAATCTAATGATGTAAACATCACAACATACACAGCAAGACCACAGAATGATGGTAGCAGCATTATTTCACCCATTCTTTATTTTATCTGTTTAAATGAATTTAAGGAGAAAAGAACAGACAAGTTATTTCCATTTTCCTTTCATTTCAACATGGAGAGTCACAAAGTTACCAAATCAACTCTCAAGATATTAAATCATTGTACTTGGTAGAGTTCTGAAAAAACATGGAAACAAAAATAGAAACACCATTCTCAATCTGTTTTAAGGTTAAGAAAACAAAAATGGTCTTTTTCTTTTCTTCAAATTTATTGAGAAGGTACAACAATTTTTCAAATAGTTAATCAATGTTTATACAATAGTATTTACAGGATTAGGATCTGGAGGCATAGTACTAGTACACTCTCATTTTCTTTAATCACAATTTGCTTTTAGATTATGAAGTGAAAACATAAGCACACTTTTCACTGCCCTTTCAAACTTCATAGGCTGGTAATAGAAAGTAAATGAAGTTTTCTATATATTGGATAAATAGAAAACAAAAACTTGAGAAATAAAAGTAAGATAAACGAGACCGTTTTTAGACTGCTGAGGTAAAGGGACTTTTCAATCCTATTCGGGCAGGATAAACAAGATATATTCTATTCTACTTACAGTGGGTGACTCCGGCCAGTGTCTGATAGAAGTTGGGTGACTCAAAGTCCTGCGTGATGGACAGACTGCTCACCTCCTTCAGGAGCCATCGACTAGCGGACATCATGTCCGGATAACATATGATCCAATCCCGGAACCTTTCAAAGTTCACCTTGTCACCCTGGGACAACAAAAGATTTGAAATAACAAATATTTGAGAAGTTAATTTAGGTAAATAATATAAAATAGAACTCCTTGTAAATCAATTAAATGGATAATTTGGCAAACAAAATGGCTTGAAAGTCAGTGATATGGAAGCTTAACTTCATGAACTTTTAATTTTAATATTCTAAGTTTAGACTCAAAAATTCTACAATCAGTTTATTTGTCCATTTGTTTCATGATAACTCTCAAGCAATTTGTTTGATTAAATATGAAACACATCTTCTAAGGAAATTTAATAACAGTGCTTGATTACACTTCTTGAAGAGGACTAAACAGTTCCTTTACCCTAGCATCGGAACCTTTCAAAGTTCACCTTGTCACCCTGGGACAACAAAAGATTTGAAATAACAAATATGTACTTGAAATGTTAATTTAGGTAAAATAGAACTCCTTGTAAATCAATTACTTAAGTACAACCATAATGTGCCAACAAAATGGCTTGAAAGTCAGTGAAAGGGAAGCTTTACTTACTTAAGTAATGAACTTTTATTTTTAATATTCTAAGTTTAGACTGAAAAATTCTACAATCAATTTATTTGTCCATTTGTTTCATGATAACTCTCAAGCAATTTGTTTGAAGAAATATGAAACACATCTTCTAAGGAAATTTAATAACAGTGCTTGATTACACTTCTTGAAGAGGACTAAACAGTTCCTTTACCCTAGCATACCCGCGGCCTAGCGCTTACAAGGCAGACGCCCAACCAAGCTAACTAGGCTAGGTTGGCAGTCCTAAAGCTTGAGGTGGTGGTTATAGGCTTGAAAAATAGAAAGAAGAAGAAAAGACATAGTTATTTTAGTAAGTCGCTTATTATTTTAGTAGTGAGTATGTTTTTAGTAAGTTTAAACTCGGTTTAAGTTAGGTAACTCTTAGATTAAGCAATCTGATTGTTTGATTTAATAAAAAATGATTACTTACCTTTGAGAGTTAAAATTAAATCGAGTTTAATTAAATCGGTTATTAATGGAAGGTGTGATGGGACTTACCAGTCTTCTTAGGTGTAGTATCACTAGTGGTATCCATAGGCTGTTCATCACTCGATGTAGGAGTAGGGGGGGGAAATTGCCATTAGTAACCTATGAACATGAGGACATACAGGGACCAATTAAGGACTAACTTACAAAACCTGAATAGATTTTCATGATTTTTTTATTATTTTTTTTATTCTAAATTTCTGATAATAAACATTAAATGTATAGGATAACCTTTGGCCCACCCAGGTTGATACTGAACCTTTGACTTATCACTGACAAGGCAGATGAACTTACCCTCCACAATGACTGGGCTGGATACTTTCACTTTTTTTTTCTTCTTCAAGACTTGAAGTAAAAGTTACCTTTGCAATCTGAGCAGGAACTCCAGGACCTAAAACTTCACGAATGAAAACTTGCTGAGAAATATGACTACTGGATGGCGAAATATTCTTGTCTCCAACCAGCATGTTGTCCGTCTTTAGTAGAGCTCGTGATGCTGACGCCTAAGCAAAAGGAAAATCATTAATATTATGGTGAAGCTGAGAGCTTCTTCACAATTTTGAGGATATTGCCGCACTTTAGTTTTCAGTGAGAAAGTGGAGCGAAAAGTGGGCGAAGTCATATTCATGGGTGTTGGGATGGTTAAAGGTGAAGGTTCAGATATCAGTGGTGCTAGCAATTTTGTTAGATATTTAAATAAATAATAATAAACTATGTTGAAAAAAAAAAGTTTTCAGCCCAAGTCAATCAAACTTTGCAAACTTATAAAATGTTATGTACATCAAAAGTCCCCTTGGGACGAACCTCGAGAAATGTCCTCGGCCGCTATTCAAGACTTTAGTTTTGAAAAAGCTCAAAAATGATCACTCTTCTCAGGACTTTAGTTTCCAACCCAAGTCAATCAAACTTTGCAGAGAGGTTCTTTATAAAATTTAGATCAAAAGTCTCCTTGGGACGAACCTCGAGAAATGTACGCCTCGGCCGCTATTCAAGACTTTAGTTTTGAAAAAGCTCAAAAATGATCACTCTTCTCAGGACTTTAGTTTTCACCATCACTTCTTGAACCCGGCCATTTTTTTTTTTTTTTTTTTTTTTTTTTTTTTTAATATTGTGCCTTGGAACAGCTTTCGTTTTACTTCACGACACATTCTTGTACAACCATGCCTATACAACTTGTACAACTAAGGCCTACCTTAGTTAAATAAAGACATCTTAAAAAGTGAACTCGTATATTTACTTCATCTTCATACACAAAAAGCCCAATCTGATGCTTAGGTGTAGGGGCTAAATAGCCCTAAAGCAGTGCTTCTCAAAGTTCTTGCCACCGTCCACCGTGGCACACTTTTCAAAACTCCGGGACTTACCAGTCTTCTTAGGTGTAGTATCACTAGTGATATCCATAGGCTGTTCATCACTCGATGTAGGAGTAGGGGGGGACTTACCAGTCTTCTTAGGTGTAGTATCACTAGTGGTATCCATAGGAGTATTTACATTTAAAAAAGTTAGATAAATATTTACAAAAGGGAATATTTTCCTTCCTATAGGATAAGAAAAGTAAAAAGGAATAAGGAAGAGGGAATATTAAATAAAAATAAACACTTCTTGTTGCAAAAGTAAAATCAAATTAATAAAATACAAATTGCATTGCTTTGTCCTTTTGTGAGGCAGCCTGGTGCCTAGACTCATCAGCTCAATTCTAGGAAACTAGCTACTTATCTTTTAGTCCAATACAGGGAGTTAATACTTGGACATTGGGGGTTGGAACAATAGGTTCATGTTAAAATGAATGTAGAGTCCTTGAGGTATTTGTTATACCAAGGGCTAGGCCAGGCTAGAAAAATATGGACATTGAAAGAAGAAGAAGAAAAAAAGATTTTCTTTCCATCTTACAATTTGTTCTTCTATTTTTCAAACCTAGCCTGGCCCTGTTAATATGCATGACAAATACCTGAAGATTGGGCAAAGTAGGGTTTAGGGGTCAACAAACCTTTCAAGATTTCATTTTGTCAAACTAGAAAGAGTATAAACAGGAGTACAAGAGAGATATCACCTTTTTTCATGCTAAAGACACCTTTACTTCTTCCCCAATAGCATGTTTCGAAAATCGTCATTACTCTTCATGGTGGAGGTTTTACTGTCACTGCCGGGAGTCGAATCGTTATTGTTTAAGGAGGGTTTGGTAGCTGGGGTCGACACCTGCAGAGATCTTGGTAGGAGGGAAAGTTGAGTACGTCCTTTGCCACGACTGAGGGAAAAAAGAGAGTGAGAGATTCAAGAAAAAAGATGAGAGTGAGGATGGAGTGGGAATGGTACAGTTGGAGAGTTGAATAAATAAGTAATAAAGTACATACATGTGTTTCCTATGTGGGGTTGCATATACAGTCATGTTACACGCTCTCAAGAGCTTCATGGGGTTGTTCTGCTTGCTCCTGTGGCTTTGCAGGGTTGTGTGTGCAGTTGCATTGTGTGCTCCCAGGGTAATTATGCAGAAGTCACGTCCGTGGAAAAGAAAAGCTCCTCTTTGTATTTAACCTAACCCTATAATAACACTAATCACTGCTCTAATTGTGAAAACTCCTTCTTGTGTTAACCTAACCCTATAATAACCAGGGTCACTGGTCATTTGTGACAGTTCCTTTGGTAGCAATATTCCACGGACATGACTTCTGCACAAGTACCGCTCCCAGGACTGGGTGGTTAACCTATCCTAATCAGTTACCTCTAGTCAATATGATCTACCAAAAAAGACGTTTCAGAGCACATAACTTACCCCCTTGTTGTGACTTTCCCAAACATAGTCGGTCAGCTTGTCAAATCCTCGTTCAAAGGCAAAAGCTCCAACAGCTACAGTGAGCATGAAGGAAGATGTTTTCTTGAACAGAAGGTTGTACACTGTATTGCCCAGGGCCATTTTGAACAAATCTCACTCGACAGAGAAAGAAATCAAGTAAACTGGAAAACTTGAAAGGAAATTTGCAGGTTTTCGAGTTTTTGAAATTTTTTAACCTTTGGGAAATGCGAAATGGGATCTGTCCGTGAGCTAAACAAAAATCAGCTGATTGCTTTTTTTTAAGTAAGCTCCGTTCACACGTTTATTTTTTGTGTTGCCGTTGTAATAAAGGATCGAAGGATCAGATTTTTAGGCCGTTTAGGTAATTAAAATAATATGAATAACGAAATTTTATTTATAAAATATTATATTTTACATAAATTTGATTGAATCGGGCTGTCAAGAATAAAAAAAACATTTTTATGATTTTGAGGCCGTGGTTATGAACAGGGCCATCGTAGGACATCGTCGGACTTTTTGCGTGTAAAGTTGGCGGGAAATTCGA